>NC_057718.1:73217095-73218160 GCF_004010195.1 Chiloscyllium plagiosum | reverse complement strand
GGATTTGCAGTGACAATTTATTCGTGTATGTGCTGCCATGGCTGCCAGAGGAAGTGGTGGAGGCTCGTACAATTGCAACAATTAAGAGGCATTTGGATGGGTATATGAATAAGTAGGGTTTGGAGGGATATGGGCCGGGTGCTGGCAGGTGGGATTAGATTGGGTGGGATATCTGGTCGGCATGGACGGATTGGACCAAAGGGTCTGTTTCCATGCTCTTCATCTCTACGATTCTCTGACTCTATGAGTCATCTATGCTCAAAATGTCAGCTTGCTTTCTCTCCATGGATGCTGCCTGACCTGCTGTGATCTCCAGTATTATTTGCTTTCAGTTCAGATTCAAGCCATCTGCAATAATTTGCTCCTAGTTAAGGAGGCAGGTTTGTTAAAATATAGTGAAAAATCTCACTGGGCCATGTGATAAAAATCCCTTCAAAGAAACTTGATGTAAATTACACTTAAACCAACACAAAATTCAGCCTGTAGATTTTTAGCAGGAGTTTGAAAGTGAGAAGGGAAGTTTGACGAGTTTATTGGGCAAAGGAGTTCCAAAGTGTGGAATTAGGAAGGTTATGACCAAAGATTTGGCAAAGGTAGTCTGGAAAAGAGATAAGATGTGCAGGACCAGATGTTGACAAGGTTATAGAAGGAGGTTATTAAGCAACCCATTAATAAGGATAAGAATTTGAATTTCATACATTTGGCGTACACAGCCTGATGAGGTGGGCATTGATATGAATTGTGGGGGGGTAACCTGCAAGGGCATACAGAGGGAGAGGGGAGCCTGGAGTTGGGTAGCCAGAAGTTACATAAGGAACCCAAAATAACAGAGCTGAGAGCTCACTTAGCATGCTTAGAAGTAATATGCCATCCAACAGAACACAGATTTAAACCAATGATTATTCAGTGTTTGCAGTGTTTAAAAGCTCTCATGGTTCACTGAATGCTCATGGTCCATTACGAGTGCTCACTTTTTACTTATTGCCTTTATTATCCACATAATTAGATTAGATTAGATTACATTAGATTACATTACAGTGTGGAAACAGGCTCTTCGGCCCAACA
>NC_057718.1:73203611-73217009 GCF_004010195.1 Chiloscyllium plagiosum | reverse complement strand
ACTCCACACAGTCAGTCGCCGGAGGCGGGTAGTGAACCCGGGTCTCTGGCGCTGTGAGGCAGCAGTGCTAACCACTGTGATTACTTTTCATAATGTGATTACTTTTCATCCAAAACTGATTTAATATGTAAATATCAAAAGCAAAACTCCTTAAACTAGATTTGAATTGCCAACATAACCATGTTCGGCTGAACATTTTTGTTTGTAAATCTCAAAATCAACTGAGTATACATCTCCAAGACAAAGATGGTAAATGATACTACACAATTTAATCATTCTAATAGCGGTTTTATTATGCTTTCCCTCAGTACAAATGGATCTGAACAAGGAGAGTAATGAGTATTTTTAAAGGAGCATGTCCTTGGAACGATGTACAGTCAGACAGACTGATCCTTGTTTCTAAAATTTCCATTTCAAAACTAGCTACTAAGACAAAACAAACAGGTAGCATAATCAAGTAAGTGGCTCATGTAATTTGGTAAAACATTTAGTATTATACTTATTCACCAAGAATTCACAGACATTCAATGTGTTATCCATAAAATGAAAATTCACAAATGAACATTTTTCAAATTTGAGCCTCATGAGATTAAGGTATTAATATTTATTTTTTCATTCAGAGCATGGTGATCCTGATATCAAGTGATAAACCAAAAAGTGTTTGCCCTTGACTTTTTAACACAGCAACTCATTATATTTTACTTGATGGTTTGTAATTGATTGTATAAAAGTAGGTATGATGAGAACTGGCACAGAGTTATCATGCCATTATTGTCAAAAATAGACTATTCAGTTTCATACCAGATTTCTGTAGAACAGACCAGTCAGTGCCATCCATCAGCTTTATCTCCATTGATCTGAACATTTAGTTCCCAGATGTGCTTGTCCAGTTTCTTTTTGAAATAGTTCATCTTCCCTTCTACTGGCTTTGCAAGGTGCAAATCCATGATCATTATCACGGTCTCCATAACGTGCTTACACATATCCCCTTGCATCTCTTGCAAAAAACCTTAAATCTATTCCCCCTACTCATTGTACCATCAGTTTCAGTATGTCTTGTTTACCTTAATGAAACCCGTCAATCTTGGATGACTCTATCAGATCATGCCTCAATATCCTTTGCTCCTGAGGAAACAACCCACACCTCTCTGACCTAACCCTATAGCTAAAATTGCTTATCCCTGAAACCATTCTCTTCAATAACCACTGCAACCTCTCATGGATCCATGTAGCAGAGGAAGAGCTTCTAAGTATGGAATCAGAAACCCCAAAGATGCTACTTATTTCAATAATATCTGCTTTAGTGTGCTGCTGGGGACAGTGAGGAGTCAAAGAGAGCCTAGCAATCAGGAATCATTTTTGTCACAAAATGATCATGGCTAAAGATATACTGGAGGTCAGAAACCGGATCATTGTGCCACTCCTGGTTTGTGCAGGAAAACCTTCACTAGCCAAGATGAGTTAAGTTGTACATTCTCTTTCATCCTGATGTGCACATCACCCCAAATTCATATCATGTTTTCTTAAGATTATTCCATCCCACCTATGTACTTATACATTCTCATCCATTTTCCCTTACTTTGCATTTTGATTACATTCCCATCAACTGATTCAGCAGTAACACTTGCTAAAGTCTTTTTGCACTAAATGTACATCATTAATCAGTGACCAGATACCATTATATTTACTCATTGCAAGGAAGAGAACATTGAACATGATGGAATGGGAGTAAACTGTAAGTGGCTAAATACTGATAGGACTGATCAATTAAATTGCATTTCTTTCAATGCAAGAGGCCTAACGGGTAAGGCAGATGAACTCAGGGCATGGTGGGGAACAAGGGAATGGGATTTCACAGCAATTGCACAGACGTGGGGAATGGCCTGGGGATGGACAGGACTGGCAGCTTAATGTTCTAGGACACAGGTGCTATAGGAACGATTGAAAGGGGAGAAGAGAGGAGGGGATGTGGCGCTTTTGATTAGGGAGAACATTACCGCTGTACTTAGGGAGGATACTCCTGTGAATACGGGGACATTATTTGAATGGAACTGAAAAATAAGAATGGGATGATCACCATGTTGGGATTGAACTTTCGAACTCATAACCCCCACACCTTCCCAGAGGGGGTGGGAGGAGAGGCCAATTGGAGGAAGGACAATTTAGATGGTATCAAGCAAAATTTTCAAAAGTTGGCTGGGGGTCGATATTTGCTGGTAAAGGGATGGGTGGAAAATCAGAAACCTTCAAAGAGGAGATAACGAGGGTCCAGAGACAGTCTGTTCCTCTTCGGGTAAAAGGCAAGCTGGGAAGTGTACTGAATGCTACATGACTTGAGAAATTAAGGCTTTGGTCAAGAATAAGAAGAGATCGAGTGAATCCTTAGAAGACTATAAAGATAGTACAAGTATATTTAAGAGGGAAATCAGGAGGCCAAAAAGAGGACATGAGATAGCTTTGGCAAACAGAGGTAAGGAGAATCCAAAGGGATTTTATGAATACATTAAGGATTACATTAAGGACAAAAGAGTAAATGTAGAACTGCAGGAAATGGAGGAGATATTAAACAAGTATTTTGCTTACTGTAGAGAAAGATATAGAAGGTACAGAGCATAGTAAATTAATAGGGACATCTTGAAAAATATCCATATTAAAGAGAAGGTGGTGCTAGACATCTTAAAACACCTAAAAATGGATAAATCCCCATGACCTGATCAAGTGTACCCTCGAGTTCTGTGGGAAGCTAGGGAAGTGATTGCTGGATCCTTTGCTGAGACATTTGTATCATCGATAGCCACAGATGAGATGCCAGAAGATTGGAGGTTGGCTGACATGGTGCCAATATTTAAGAAAGGTGGTAAGGAAAAGACAGGGAGCTATAGACCGGTGAGCCTGACTTCAATGGTGGTCAAATTGTTGGAGGGAATCCTGAGGGACAGGATTTAATGAATTTGGAAAGGCAAGGACTGATTAAGGATAGTCAACATGGCTTTGGGTGTTGGAAGTTGTGTTTCGTTAACTTGGTTGAGTTTTTTTGAAGAAGTAACAAGATTGATGAGAGCAGAGCAGTGGACATTATGTATATGGACTTCAGCAAGCCATGCGACAAGGTTCCTCATGGTAGACTGGTTAGCAAGGTTAGATCACATGTAATTCTGCAAGTACAAATTCACCCCACAAACGTATATGAGTATATGTGCATGTTGGGTGCATGTCGGGGTGGGGGTGGTGGTTATGAGTGTCTGTGAGAGGGGGTGTGTATGTGTATGAGTGTGATTTTTAACTGATGAGGATGCATATTTTTAAGATGAGAGGAGAGAGAATTACAGAACACATAAGAGGCAAAAGTTTACACACACGGTGGTTTGCATGTGGAATGAACCTCCTGAGAAAGTGGTGGATGCGGGTATAATTACAACATTTCAAAAAATTTGGATAGATACATGAATAGAAAAGGTTTGGAGGGAGTTGGGCCAGGAGCAGGCAGGTGGGACTAGTTTAACTTGGGATTATGTTCGACATGGACTGGTTGGACCAAAAGGTCTGCTTCTGTGCTGTATGACTCTAATGTGGCACGGCTAGCAATGGAGACCCTATACCCAAAACACAGTTTTGCTTTGCTGAGCTAGAAATAGATTACATACCCCCAGAACTGTTGATAACTGTCAATAGAAGCAAACAATGCTCTGAAATAGTATCTTACGATCTTACACTCCATAACCACCTGAAGTAGGAGCAGCGCTCCAAAAGCTAGTGCTTCCAAATAAACCTGTTGAACTATAAATTGGTGTTGTGTGATTTTTAACAATGCTCTGAAAGGTTTTCCAACCACTCTAATCATAAATACAGTCGAAATGAAGGTAAGGCCCAGAGAATTAAGAAACAATTGTTAATATGAATACCAAATTTGTTCTGCGACAGTTATAAGCGATCCATGGCACAAAAAGGGCCTTCAGCCCATCATGTCCGCACCAGTCAAAAACAACAGCATTCCTATTCAATTCCATTTCTAGCACTTGACCCATAGTTATGTGTGCCTTGGCATCACAAATGCACATATAAATATTTAAATGTTATAGGGGTTTCTGTGTTTATCAGCCTTATGGGTATGAATTCTAGATTCCCACCATTCGCTAGGTGAAACAGTTTTTCCTTGCATTTACACCAAACCTTCTACCCTTTACCTTAAATCTATGCCCCAGTCATTGATCTCTCCAAGGGAAAATTGTTTTTTCCTGTCTATCCTATCTATGCCCCTCAATTTAAACACTTCAATCATGCCCCCTCTCAATCCCCTCCTTTCGAAGGAAAGCAACTGCAGTTCGTTTAATTTTTTTAAGTAACTGAAACTCTCTAGCCCAGGCAATGTCCTTCCTATAATGTGGATTCCAGAACCACACAAAATACTCTACATGTAGCCTAACAAAGGTTTTATTCAATTTCAGCATAATCTCCCTGTTCTTAAAGTCTATGCCAATCATATACAAAGACCTTCTTAATCACTTTTTCTACCTACCCTGATACCTTAAAGGATTGGTGTGCATGCACATCAAGTTCCCTCTGATTGTTGGTGCTCCTCAAACTCCTACATGTATTCCCTTGCTGTATCTTTCCTGGCCAACTGCATATCTCACACTTAGCTGGATTAAATTCCATTTGGCACTGATCAGCCCATCTGATCAGCCTGAATATATTCTCCTATAATCTGGTAACCTCTCTTGCAATGGCTACAGCATTCAAATATTCAAAGACTGATCTATACCAAGTATCCTTTTATCTTTTTGGACTTACCCACAGATTAGAAATGAGATGTGTTGTATTAGCATTCAATGTTCGGTAATTAATAAACTCACACGTTTTTATTAATTCAAGAAAGCCTGATTAAATTGGCTACTTTTAAAACATATGTTTATTTGGGTCAGGGAGCAGATATCCACAAGGGAAGAGGTCAGTTTTCAAATTAACCTTGTAAAAAACTGGGGGCATGGGTGAATAAAGAAAGTGACTGAGTTGATCCCTCCATCCACAGTTTATTGATTTGAGGTATTTCATCTGAAACCTGAACTGGTTGGGGATCCTCACCCAGGGTCATGACATAGCTGAGGTTAGTTGGGGGCACTGAGAGTTGTACATGAGGGCTGCACTGTTGGTATGTGAGAAGGTTAAATTGAACAGCTAGATATTTTTGAGTCTTGAGTTCTAGAGAATGCTGCTGTGGGAGTGTGGTGCGTGGTAAGAAGTCAGAGGTTTTACTTGGTGGTTGATGTCATGTTGTAACAGTGTCTTCAGCAAGCAATGGTGAGGGGTGGCAACAAGCAGAACTCAAGCATTTAAGCAGACCCTCTCTGGAGGAAAGGGATCTTTGTCAGAAAAAGGTCTCATGGACAACACAAGAGGCAGAGAAAGGATATACAACCAGTACAACATAATTACTGTTTTCCTGAGGTTAGCCTTAATTATCCTTCATGCATGTAAAGTCTTGATGCTAGTGGAATAAAGAATACCTGCCTCATGATATTCTAGATGTTTGTGTGATTAAATCTCATTAGGTTTAGAACTTTTGAGGCTGAAACAGATTTTTAAATCAATAAGGGAATCAAGAGGATGGGGAAAAGGCAAGATAGTAGAGTTGAAGATCGTCAGATCAGCCATGTTCTCATTGAATAATGGAATAGATTTGATGCACTTAAATGGCCTTCTTCTGCTCCTATTGTCTTAAGATCACATAGGATGGAATCTTACAACTATTGACAAAGTGCATGTTGCATCAAGTTTGGTGGAAGTGATTGCTACCATGAGGCCAAATGAGCTTTCATACAATATTGTACAAACATCACTGTTTTAACTGACATTTGATTGCTTATGCCAAGTTACTTGCTACTCATGAGAGATCATGGAACTGATTGACACCTCTGCCAAAGATACCATATTTTAAAGGCCATTGTGCACCCAGACAACCACTGTGAGTCCAGAGTTGCCTGACACGATTCCTGACTTTTGCCCTGGATTTGTCAGTCAATCGAAAATCCTTGTCTGCTTTTGTGTCTATGGTCCGGAGACTCTGTGGATGCGTAGTCCTTAGGCAGGATTTCCTCCTCCCCAGGACCAGTAGTGGAGGGACATCACTAGACATAGCCAGCCTGGTCCAAGATTGCCATTCATGTTGAAGCAGGCTCAGCCCTGAGGAACGTGCAGAACTGTAGTCCTTGTCCACTCTGCCAAAATATGTGCTACCACCTTCTCTCTGATAACACTTTAGCTTTGCTAGTTCACCCACTTCCCACCAAGGTTCTTACTCTACCAATCAATGATGTATGCAACACCTTCCCCACTAACCCTCATCCATCCCAAACTGTGACATTAGACCTGCATGCCCTCTGTCTGCCTACTCATTTGCCCAACATTACGAAGAGTAATAATTGCGTGAACCATTTTCATCTTTTGTAATAGTTGCCAGGCTCTCATTCCACATTTACAAGGCACAAAAAGATGCCATTTGATAAATCATAGTATACCAACTCTCTGAAAGCATGCCAATTAGACCCATTCCCCTGCACTTTCTCACAACCCTGCAACTTGTATTTCTCTTTTAAATATACATACAATTTGTATGAAAAGTTATTATTGATTCTTCATCTACCACTCATTCTGGCAAAATGTTCTCTTTGTGAAATATGTTCCCTCTTCTGTCCTGTAGCTTATCTGTCCATTTTCTTAATTTGAATTCATTGGTTAATGATTCTTCTCTTGGTGGAAATAATTTCTCCTTATCTTTATTGGAATGCAATCATTTTGGGCTCCCTCATTAACATTCTTCCCTTAACATTCTATGCTTTATAAACAGCCATCTTCTACTCCAACTTCAGCTTCCCACACTATCTCCACATCGATTTAATTCCATTGGTATTCAAATCTGTTTGACTTCTATCTTCAATACAATTAATGGGTGGAATTTGATGAGAAGGGCTCACCTCATGATAATTGGATCAAAGCGGGTGTCACTTTCACTCACATGTTGGGAGCCCCAACACATTTGATCACATTGTAAATTGGAGCTGCATGCAACAGATTTCTACCCATTACAAAGAAGGAGCAGGTTATTCCCTCATTCCCAACTCCCCAAGATCAATTCCAGGTTGGAGCGAGCTATAAAAGCTTACTTCTAATTATCAAGAATTATGCCAATTGAGAGAATTGATTATCCATCTGGAGCCACCTGGAGAATATTTATTCAACTTCCAGCTTCCATCCCTCTCGGAATGTCGTCCTCCCCCAATCAGTTGACCATGGTTTGATGATTAGCTTAGATTAGATTCCCTACAGTCCACTCCGACCCTCTGAAGTGTAACCCACCCAGACCCATTTCCTCTTGACTAATGCACCTAACACTATGGGCAATTCAGCATAGCCAATTCACCTGACCTGCACACCTTTGGACTATGGGAGGAAACCGGAACGCCTGGAGAAAACCCACGCAGACACGGCTAGAAGTGAACCCAGGTCCCTGGCGCTGTGAGGCAACAGTGCTAACTACTGAGCCACCGATACCTCCTGAAATACAGCATCCAGGTAACTCTCCCTCTCCCTGTTGTGTTACTGTGGTCAAAGCTCAGACTCTAGCATGTCAAATCTGAGCCACTGTTCCTCGATCAACCAGCACTTGCTGCAGATGTAGTCACGAGCAACCACAATGGAGTCTACACGCTCCAACATCATACAGGCACAACGCATCACCTCGGTCTGCATCTCCAGCTTTACTTCATTCTTACTTGATTTTTGAAAATTTCCTCTGATCTTTCACTTTGTCACCTGTACATGTTTCCCTTATTTATCTTCAATCTAAACGTAACCTATGTTAGACAGTCAAATTAGTAGCTTTAACCAACCAATGAAGTCATGGACCCAGACTGATCCTCATGGCACACCACTGGTCACAGGTCTCCAGTCTGAAAAGAGGTTATGATTAAAGGGTACACGACAAACAGACGCTGGGAGACATGGCTTTTCTGTGACATCGCTCTGTGTGTTATGCTGGGCCCCGATACTGGGCTTCAATTGATCATTTTAAAAAGACCTTACAAACAACGAGCCAAAACACAAGAAAAAAGCATCTCCGGCCCTATACACCAAACTCTGGCACTGCCCACAAATTCCCCGAACTATGGAATCACTCAGGCTCTTTCTCTCACTCCGGATGTGATCTCGCTTTCCTAACAGTAAGCAGTTGACCATGAGTTCTCCGGTGAGAATGTAAGTGAGATAACTGAGCGAAAGTCTTCTTGCACTCTGGGCAGCAGAATGGTTTCTCTCCAGTGTGGGTTCTTTGGTACCTAAGTAAACTGGATGAATAAGTGAATCCCTTCCCGCAGTGAGAGCAGGTGAACCATATTTCTCTATTGTGTGTTCCCTGGTTTTGATCTAAGTTGGATATACGAGTGAATCTCTTCCCACTCTCAGGACAGGGGAATAGTTTCTCTCTGGTGTGAGTTCTGTGGTGAGATTCTAATTTCGCTAACTGATTGAATCTCTTTGGATCCCCATCACTCCCATTTTCATCCATTAATTAATGTTCTTGGAACCGTTACAACTAGCCCTGATTATTTATTTGGATCTTCAATCTTCATAATGATATCATTTTACAGATACGGAGCAGCCCACGGTTCAGCAATGCCTCCATGCAGGTTCTCCTCCAGAATAAAAGAATTAATAATGACAGGTGTTCTTACCCTGGGCTGGGTAACCCATCCAGCTCATTGACTGAATCTGCCTTTCTGGGCTTTTCAATTGCTTTTATAGCACTCACTTAATCTGAACCTACCTGGATGCTCACAGCATCCTGCCTTGTGTTACTTCGTCTTGTTTTTGTGTGATTTGCTCCTTCAGTCAGGGATACCAGGCTCATGTTACTGGTGTATTGTGCTGCTTAGTGCAAATGCTTATGAAGACTTTTTTTTTATTTTTGTGCTTTTTTATAATTGACTGAAATGAGAAAGAACTGTTGCAAAGCTAGTTTTTAAAAGTTGTTGCATGTTTTGAAAAGCAATTAATCTGACACTTATGGCAAGTGTTGGTTAAACAGCTGCTTGAGCAAGCAATAGTTGAAGATTAGTTTGCAGATAAATTAGAGCAGAGGGAATCGGTATTCAGATGGAACTGTGGTTAGCAACGTGAAATTGATTGGTGTATGAGCTAGTGATCAATTATGATTACAAAGGTAACTGAACAGCTTGAGGTTGGGAATAATCTTGAGAGAAGTGATCAGATCTCCACTAGCTCAGGCTAGTGTTCTATATGGTCAAAATCTGAAGAAAACCAGCTTATCTGTTCTTCAACAGTTGCTGTAAACTGTTATTTTTAATTGATTAGACAAAGACTTTTTATAAGTGAACCAGACACCCGTGCCTCTTGCAGACCTGTGGAACCAGTCAGGAAAGGAAAACTGAGAAGAACATAGAACATAGAAGCTAGAATGTTACAGCGCAGTACAGGCCCTTTGGCCCTTGATGTTGCGCAGACCTGTGAAACCAATCTAAAGCCCATCTAACCTACACTATTCCATTATCATCCCTATATTTATGCAATGATCATTTAAATGCTCTTAATGTTGATGAGTCTACTACAGTTGCAGGCAGGGCATTCCACACCCTTACTACTCCCTGAATAAAGAACTTACCTCTGACATCTGTCCTATATGTATCACCCCTCAATTTAAAGCTATGTCCCCTCGTACGAGCCATCACCATCCAAGGAAAAAGGCTCTCACTGGCAACCCTATCTAACCTTTATTATCTTATATGTTGCAACTAAGTCACCTCTCAACCTTCTTCTCTCTAAAGAAAACAGCCTCAAGTCCCTCAGCCTTTCCTCATAAGACCTTCCCTCCATACCAGACAACATCCTGGTAGATCTCCTCTGCACCCTTTCCAATGTGTCCATATCCTTCCTATAATATGGCGACCAGAACTGTATGCAATACTCCAAATACAACTGCACCAGAGGTTTGTACAGCTGCAACATAATCTCATGGCTCTGAAACTCAGTCTCTCTACCAATAAAAGCGAACACCCCATACATCTTCCGAACAACCCTATCAATCTGGGTGGCAACTTTCAGGGATCTATACACATGGACACCGAGATCTCTCTGCTCATCCATATTGCCAAGAATCTTACTATTAGCCTAGTACTCTGTATTCCTGTTACTCCTTTCAAAGTGAATCATCTCACACTTTTCCGCAGTAAACTCCATTTGCCACCTCTCAGCCCAGCTCTGCAGCTTATCTATGTCCCTCTATAACCTGCAACATCCTTCCACACTTTCTATAACCCCATCGACCTTAGTGTCATCTGCAAATTTACTAACCCTTCCTTCTACGTCCTCAGCCAGGTCATTTATAAAAATGACAAACAATAGTGGCCCCAAAACAGATCCTTGTGGTATAACACTAGTAACTGAACTCCAGAACGAACATTTCCCATCAAGCACCACATTCTGTTTTCTTCCAACGAGCCAAATTCTGATCCAAACTGCTAAATCACCCTCAATCCTATGCGGCTGTATTTTCTGCAATAGCCTATCATGGGGAATCTTATCAAACACTTTACTGAAATCCATATACACCACATCAACTGCTTTATCTTCAACCACCTGTTTGGTCACTTTCTCAAAGAACTCAATAAGGTTTGTGAGGCATGACGTACCCTTAATTACAGTCCTCCCATTCAGAGTGCCAGCAGTGGTATATCCACCAATGGGAGGGAGCACAATGCATCCACATTCACTACTCTGCCTCCCAGCCTGTGTTCTAATTTGTGACTTTAAGCACTTAGTATTACAGCCCACTGCTGAACGTGGCCCGAAGCTATGGGTGGGCACTGCCTTATCCTCATTAGTTACAAATCACACAACACCCGGTTATAGTCCAACAGGTTTATTTGGAAGTACAAGCTTTTGGAGCACTGCTCCTTTGTCAGGTAGCTCCAAAAGGTTGTACTTCCAAATAAACCTGTTGGACTATAACCTGGTGTTGTGTGATTTTTAACTTTGTCCACCCCAGTCCAACACTGGCATCTCCATATCACGGTTATCCTTTTTAAGCAGATCAAGTAGTCACTTGTGGTGCATGATAATCATGAATTTGCATCCATAATAGTGTTGGAGGAACATTCTGACACCAAATATGACCGCCAATCCTTTTTTTTATTTCAGTGTGTTTATGCTTTGTATTAGCCAAAGTCCTGGATGGTTAAACTATTGGGCATTCCTCCCCAGTGGGCTACCTATGAGCCAATACCAACCCAATACCATATGGGCAAGCACCGCACATCAATACCAAATCTTTCTTAGGATCATAGTGTGCCAACATTTTGAGATTGATCATTATTTCTTTACTTCATCGAAAGCTAGGGTCTATCCATGAGACTATTTCCAAAGCTGATCCACTTTTAGGAATTGATGCAATGGCCCCAGAATCAATGCCAGGTTGTGTATGACCTTTCTGTAATAATTTACTAGACGCAGAAATGACCTAAGCTCTTGGACAAAAGTGGGGACCGGTACACATTCAATCATTCTCACTTTATCTTCTAATTGGTGTAACCCAATCTTCTCAACCCTTTTGCTCAAAGAGGTCCTGGAACACACGTTTTTCCCTTCTTAGGCATATGCCTGCTTGGACTACATCCAAGTTAGAGACAGAAAAACTGCAGATGCTGGAATCTAAAGTAGACAAGCGGAAGGCTGGAAGACTACATTCTAGTTCTCTAATGTTCCTTATTAATTTTACCTGTTATCAGGATGTCATCTAGATAAATGGTGACTTGTCACCGACCTTGCAAAATGTTCTCCATTGTCCACTGAAGTACTGAACGGGCTGACAATATGCCGAATGGCAGTCTCAAATATTGATACAAGCCTTTCTGGGTGTTAATTGTAGCATAAGTTTGAGAATCCTGAAGTAAATGCAATTGCAAGTAAAAGTGGCTCATTTCAAGCTTCGTTAAGAACAATCATCCTGCCAGCTTTGCGTACAAACCCTCTATCTGAAGGATTGGGTGTTTATCCAACTGCGAAAAGCAGTTTACTGTTTGTTTAAAACCCCCACAAAGGCGAACTCACCCATAGGGCTTCAAAATTCAACATTCTGGGAGGGTCTGAAGGTCTTCTCTACATTGGGGAAACATAGTGTAGACTGGCTGACTGCTTTGCAGAACATCTATGTTCTGCCCACAAAAAGACCCTAAGCTTCCAGTTGCTTGCCACCTTAACATACCATTCTGTTCCCTGGCCAACATCTCTATTGAAGCTCAGCACAAGCTGGAAGAACAACACCTCATTTTCTGCTTGGGGACCCTGCAGTTCTCCGGACTCAGTATCGAGTACGATAATTTTAGGGCCTGAAATCTCCCATGTCCTAGCCCCCAACCACAGACCAGGAATCTTATCACTTTGTCTGCCATTACACACTATCTACTGTTAGTCACCAACAGTCTCTATTAACAGCTATTCATTTTCAAATACTTTGTCTTTTCAACTGTTTTTCTCTCTCTCTGGGCTCTATCCCTACCCATTGTTTACTCTTACTCTCTCCCCCCACCTATCTTCTCCATATAAACTGACATTTTCTGGGCTACCATCAGTTGTGAGGAAGGGTCACCGAACCTGAAATGTTAACTCTAATTTCTCTTCATAGATGCTGACAGACCTGTTGAGCTTTTTCAGCAACCTCTGCTTTTGATTCTGTGAATTGGACTGGTTTGATGATTTATTCACTTTCTAGTCTCCTGAATTCACTTTTACTTGTGCCCATGAGGCAAATGACACTGCAAGGACCTTGCAGAATCGCAAAATTGCTTCTTGGTCAAAATGCAAAGTTGCTTTGGACCCTCTGATAATCTCTAGACTTTACTGGGAAAACACCTGTATATTTATTTAGGACTTCACTCAGGTAGCTATTATCTAATTGAAAAGTGTTGAGCCAACAGAGGTGAATCTCTCACAACCAATTTTGCCACACTAGTCTTCAGACCGTGCCTTCTACAACAGTCATTGGTAACCGAACCAACTGCCTTTCATAAGAGATCGGAACAGAGTTTATATCCTTAATCTGCAAAGGTTTCCCAGTATAACTTCTCAGCCCAGCTGAAGTCTTGTACAAATTTAATGGTTGGAATCCAGAGTGAATTTTAATAAAAACTGATTCTGTAATCACTGATATGGCATCTCTTGTATTGATCGCCATCTGAACTAGATAGCTTTTTTTTTATAGATATTTTTATTAGAAATTTAACATTTTTACAAGTTTACAAAAATAAACAAAACTCTCAGATATAAACATTGATATACAATTAACTCAAATATACAATAGCCAAAATTTGACAAAAAAAAACAAAACAACAA
>NC_057718.1:73131678-73198706 GCF_004010195.1 Chiloscyllium plagiosum | reverse complement strand
CGATTCCTGGATTCGACGATACAGGCATCGATCTTCGAGTCAAGCTTGGAAAGCATTTCTGCAAGGCTTGCTACTGTTGGTAAGTCCCCCGGGGCGGCTGTGGGCGCCTCTGCTGCAGCTGGAGAGTGTGGGGGAGGGGTTCCTGCTTGCTGAGAGCTGCGGGCTCCCTTCCCTTTAGTCATTTTAACTTAGGATAAAGTTGCTTAAATGTAATATTACACAACTAATTGAGTTACTAAACTATTATAAATGATTTATAAATGATTTGGTGAGCTTGGTAGGGGGTAGGTGACCCACTGTGCCCAAGTCTTGGGAGGAGCACTATAGACTCAGTCTTACTGGGTCGCCGCCATCTTGGATCCCCCTAGATAGCTATTTAACCAGACCAAACTTCTATTGGGGTACATGCTGCTGTTCATTTTACAGAACCGCCTGAAGGATGCAGTGTCAGCTGAGGCCCCTAACAAGTGGGAGAACTATTGGGGATCAGGCCCAAACTGAACTCAAATTGATTTTGAGTCTCTAGTCTTAACCACAATAAGACTGCTGGAGATGCAAAGGAAGCTAGAGGAGTATCACTATATGGAATGCACCTTCTGCAAAATGTGGAAAATCAGGGATAGTTCCAGTGTAACATGGTGACATTGCAACTCCTTATTTGCTGTGTGGAGTGGCTGGAGCTGCAGACGGACCTGATATGGAGCATCCATGATGCTAAGAACATTGTGAATAGCATGTTTAGTGAGCTGAACACACCACAATTAGGAGCTATACAGGCAGAAAAGTCTTGGGTGACTACCAGGAAGACTAGTAAGTGTGAGCAGACAGTGCAGGAGTCCCATGTGGCCATTCCCCTTTCAACAGATACACCTTCTTGGATACTATCGTGGGGGTAACGGTCTCTCAGGGAAAAGCAACAGCAGTAGCCAGATGAGTGATAACAACTTAGGTCTGTTGTACAGCTGGGAAAATCAAAGTGTAGATGAGCAGCAATGATAGGCCACTGTATTTCTGTGACTGGTAACAAGAATCCAGGATGGTGTAACCTCCCTGGTGCCACAGTTAAGGATATCAGAAGTCGAGACTCATATTGGTATCAATGACATAGGCAGAAAGAGACATAAAGTCCGGCAAAGGGGATTTAGGGAGTTAGGTAGAAAGTTGAACCTCTAGGTTCGTAATCTCAGGATTACTCCATGTGCCATGTATGAGCAAAGCCAGAAATATGAAGGTAATACAGTCAAATGTGTAGATAAAGAGCTGGTGTTGAAGGGAGGGCTTCAGATATCTGGATCATTGGAATCTTTTCCAGGGCAAGTGGGTACTGCTTAAGAAGGACAGTTTTCACCTAAACTGGAGGGGCACCAATATTAATACAGGAAGGCTTTGCTAGTGTCACTCAGGAGGCTGTAGAGGTGTGGCAGGTGGATAGGAACCAGATCAGTCAGTCAGCATCTGGAGTGATTGAGGAAAGGCTGACAGGTCAGGCAGATGAGCTTAGAGCCTGGATTAGTGAATGGGTCTATGATGCTGTAGCTAATACAGAAACTTAATTGAGAAAAGGCCAGGATTGGCAGCTCAATGTTCCAGGGATTAGGTGTTTCAAGTGCAATAGAGAGGGATGCAAAGAAGGGTAAAGGAGTTGCATTAGTTATTAAGGAGAATGTCACAGGCATACTAAGAGAGAACATTTTGAAAGGCTCATCAAGTGAGGTCATGTGGGTAGAATTTAAGAATAAGAAAGATGCAGTCACTATGGTGGAGTTATACAATGGGTCTCCCAACAGCCAGCAAGAGATAGAGGAACAGATATCTAAGCAGATCATGAAAAATAGTAAGAATAACAGTGATATTCTTGTGGTAGTGACTTTAACTTCCTCAATATTGACTGGGACACCCTCAGGGCTTAGATGGGCAGAACTTGTTAGGTGCATCCAAAGGGTTTCTTAAAATAATATATAGATAGCTCAACAAGAGAAAGGGTCGCGGTAGACCTTGAATTGGGGAATGAGCCTGGTGATTGTAGTTTCAGTGATGGAGCATTTTGGGAACAGTGACTATAATTCCATAAGTTTTAAGATACTTGTACATAAGAATAAGACCTTTCCTCAGGCGAAATTGATAAACTGTGGAGAAAAAGCTAATTACAACACTATTAGGCAGGAACTGGAAAAAGTAGATTGGGGTGATTTGAGCATAAATCCACCTTGACATGTGGAGTCTTTAAGGGGCCAATTAAACAGAGTGTAGGATCAGCATTTTCCTGAAAGGATAAAAAATAAGGATGGCAAGATTAGGGAACTCTAAATGAATAGAGACATTGTTATGAGGTTGAAGGCATGCACTGTATTTTTAAGAGACAGTGAATGCTGTTCTGAACTCAGAGGAAAAGCAGACGCATCGACCAGCGGGCTTACAGGAAGGTTAGTCACTGATTTAAAAACTTATCTGGAGGTCAGGGCCCTCTATTTTTATTTCAGCAGCTGGAAGAGTAAGAGCATCGACCAGGGGTCTAACGGGAAGGTGAATCATGATTTTAAAACTTGCCTCATGAATAGGCAGAGCGCACAATGAGCAGGAGCGGAAACAGCAGATATTTGGTGGTTGCATTATCTGAAACACTACTTAGGTAGTGTCTCCCATTCATCTTCTTCCTCTAACCCAAAAAAGAGTTCTGTGCGCCGGATTGGTAAGGTAACTTTTTTTTATTCTTTAGTTTTCTCCAGTACTTTTGGGAATTTAGAATAGTGGGAATGGCAGTTAGGGCAGTTGAATGTCCTTCCTGCAGAATGTGGGAGGTAAGAATCACCACTAGCGTCCCTGCTGACATCCTCCTCAAAAACTGCATTAGGGAGCTGGAGCTGGATGAACTTCAGATCATTCAGGAGGCGGAAGGGTTTATTGAGAGGAGTTACAAGGAGGTAGTCACACATCAGGTGCGAGATAAAGGCAGATGGATTACAGTCAGGGGACGGAAAGGGAACCAACAGGCAGTGCAGGGAACCCTTCTGGCCATTCCCCATAAAATCAAATTTACGGTTTTGGATACTGTTGGTGGGGGTGGCTGACTTCTCAGGGGTAAGCCATGGGGTACAGGTTTCTGGCACAGAGTCTGTCCCTTTGCTCAGAAGGGAAGGAGGGAGAGGAGCAGAGCATTAGTCATTGGGGACACCATAGTTAGGGGGACAGATAGGATGTTCTGTGGGAATGAGAGAGACTCACGGTTGGTGTGTTGCCTTCCAGGTGTCAGGGTTCTTGATGTCTCGGATCATGTTTTCTGGATCCTTGAGGGCAAGGGGATGCAGACCCAAGTCGTGGCCTACATAGGCATCAATGACATAGGTAGGAAGTGGGATGGGATGTAAGGCAGAAATTTAGGAAGGTAGAATGGAAGCTTAGTACTAGAACCAACAGAGTTGTTATCTCTGGTTTGTTGCCCATGCCACATGCTAGCAAGGCTACAAGGGATGGTGCAGGAGAGAGGATTTCAGATATCTGGATAATTGGGGCTCATTCTGGGGTATGTGGGACCTCTACAAACAGGTTGGTCTATACCTGAAACAGAGAGGTACCAATATCTTGGGGGGGATAATTGCTAATGCTCTTCAGGAAGGTTTAAACTAATTCAGCAGGTGAATGGGAACGCAAATTGTAGTTCCAGTGTCCAGGAAGTTCAGAGCAGTGAGGTCAGAAATGAGGTTTCATGGTTGCAAATGTTCACCGGCAGGCAGGAAGGTGGTTTGAAGTGTCTCTACTGCAACGCCAGGAGCATCCGGAATAAGGTGGGTGAACTTCAGCGTGGGATGTTACCTGGGACTTTGATGTGGCCATTTCAGAGGCATGGATAGAGTAGGGATGGGAATGGTTATTGCAGGTTCTGGGATTTAGATGTCTCAGTAAGAACAGAGAAGATGGTAAGAAAAGAGGGAAGTATGACATTGTTAGTCAACGAAAACATTACGGTAGCGGAAAGGATATATTAGGACTTGTCTGCTGAGGTAGATTGGGCTGACATTAGAAACAGGAAAGGAGAGGTCACCCTGTTGGGAGTTTTCTATAGACCTCTGAATAGTTCCAGAAATCTAAAGGAAAGGATCGGAAAAATAATTCAGGATAGGAGCGAGAGTAACAGGTTGGTTGTTATGGGGGCTTTAACTTTCCAAATATTGCCTTGAAATACTACTGTCCGAGTGTTTTAGATGGGTCAGCTTTTGTCCAATGTGTGCAGGATGGTTTCCTGACAAAGTATGTAGGCAAGCCAACAAGGGGCGAGGCTACATTGGATTTGGTACTGGGTAATGATTTGGAGGTAGGTGAGCACTTTGGTGATAGTGACCACAACTCGGTTATGTTTATTTTATCGATGGAAAGGGATAGATATAGATCACAGGGCAAGAGACATTGCTGGGGGAGAGGCAATTATGATGTGATTAGGCAAGATTTATAATGTATAGGATGGGGAAGCAAACTGCTGGGAAGGGGCATAATTGAAATGTGGAGCTTATGCAAAGAACAGCTACTGTGTGTCCTTGTCAAGTATGTATCTATCAGGCAGGGAGGAAGTGGTCGAGTGAGGGAGCTGCGGTTTACTAAAGAAGTTGAATCTCTTGTCAAGAGGAAGAAAAAGATTAGGGCGCTTGAGAGTTACAGGATATCCAAGAAAGACCAAAAGAGAGAGCTAAGAAGATCCAGGAGGGGACATGAGAAGTCATTGGCAGATAGGATCAAGGAAAACCCTAAAGCTTTCTATAGGTATAAGAGGAGTAGAAGAATGACTTGAGAAAGATTTGAGCCAACAAGGGTAGTAGTGGGAAGATGAGCATGGAGTCCAAGGAGATAGGGGAAGCGCTAAATGAATATTTTTCATCAGTATTGTTATGACACGGGGTAAATCCCCCTGCTAATTTAAAAGCAGCAACACAGAAAAGATTTATCCCATGCCGTAATCTGTGAAATTTTGAGAGGCCAAGAACTGTTTAAAGTAAAAATTAACATCTTTATTTCTTAAAGTATAACAGAGAATAATTAACTAACAACTATTTAAAACTCCTTCCTCTAACCTATCTTTTACCTTCCCTTCTATAATACTAGTCCGACAAAACTCCCGTTTAAGATTTCCAAAACAAAAGTTGTTATCTCAAAACCAGGCAGCTTTTGGTTCTTCTCTGTGTTCCTTCTTCTTGGGTTTCTGCTTTGCAGGTTATAGATCGATAAAGGTCTAATTAAGAGAGCTATTTTTCGGGCAGTGTCTACCTGCTGGATTGGTAATTCTCCTCCCAACTGTTCAATTTTCCCCAATCTTATACTCCCAAAGCATCGGATTGTGTCATGGCTGTTACGATTGTCAATATACTAAATTCAAACTTGATTGGAGTTTTTTTGGGGGGTATAATTTAAACTGATTGGCCTAATTTGAATCTGTTTTTGTGTTGAGGCAAACAGCTACCCTAGCTATCCCAGTAGCTGGACCACATGTTATATTGTATTTATTGAGAATACTTGGTGCTGTCACTACTAGCTTTTAACTCCCTTAAAGTTACAGTACACCAATATCTCCATAACACCTCCCCCCTTAAAAGAAATGAATCATCATAATGAAAAGATGGCTTCGTTTTTTAAAAACACATTACTCTAATATACAGATAACTCTAAGATACATTCACCTTAACTTCTTCCCATATACCTGTTTTATATGTATAGCATTAGATTCCCTACAGTATGGAAACAGACCATTCAGCCCAACAAGACCACACTGACCCTCCAAAGAGTAACCCACCCAAACCTTTTGGCCTACCCTATATTTACCCTTGACTAATGCACCTAACATTATGGGCAATTTAGCATGACCAATTCGCCTGACCTGCACATCTTTGGACTGTGGGAGGAAACCGGAACACCCAGAGCAAACCCATGCAGACACGAGGAGAATGTACAAACTCCACACAGACAGTCACCTGAGACTGGAATCAAACCTGTGTCCCTGGTACTGTGAAGCAGCAGTGCTAACCACTGAGCTACCATGCCACATTAAATAAATACAAATGTCATCTAAACTCTATCAGTTAAATCCGCTATAACGCATCAGCAATTACATTCTTATGACTTGCAACATGTATGCTTTTTAAATTAGAAATCTGTAACATAAGACTCCAACAAAATAGTCTCATATTGTTATCGTTAAAGCATTCTAAAAATGTAAGTGGATCTGTACACAGCCGTCTCCGATACATTGTTTGTGACATACACATTAAAATGTTGTAAGGCCTGTACCAAACTCAATAGTTCCTTTTCGGTTGTGGAGTATTTCCATTGATGGATGTTGATTTTCTTCGAAAAGTAACCAACTGGCACTTCAATCCCATCCTCATCTTCCTGTAGGAGTACAGCTCCAACTCCTATGTCACTAGCATCGGTGGTGATTTTAAAAGATTTTGAAAAGTTTGGTGTAGCTAAAACTGGTTCGGTAGTTAATATTGATTTCAAATGGTTGAATGCCTCCTGCATGGTTCTGTCCACCGAAACTTTGTGTTCTTCTTCAGCAAATCAGTTAATGGTGTCACTACAGCTGAAGTTTGGAACAATTCTGATAGAATTGACTGAGTCCTAAGAATTGAAGCACCTCTTTCTACAAGGTTGGTCATGGAAATACCTCGATGGCTTTCGTCTTTGCATTCCGTGGGGTCAACTTGCCATGACCGATATTATGTCCCAAGAACGTCACCACTGCTTTTGCAAATACAGTTTTATTTAAGTTTATCACCAGTTTTGCTTCTCATAGTTGCTCAAAGAGCTCTGCCAACTGTACCATGTGATCTTTCCAGGACTTACTAAAGATCACTACATTATCCAAATAGACTGCACAGTTTGTTAACCCAGTCCCAACTCTGTTCATGAGTCTTTGGAATGTGGTGGGCGCATTCTTCATTCCAAAGGGCGTCACTTTAAACTGATATAGCCCAACTGTGGTTACAAATGCAGAAATTCCTTTTGCCATCTCTGATAAAGGTACTTGCCAGTAACCACGCATTAAGTCCAACTTGGTGATGTAACTGGCTTTCCTGACTTTCTTGATACAGTCCTCCAATCTATGAATTGAGTATGAGTCCAATTTTGTAACGGTGTTAACCTTCTGATAAACCATGCAGAATCGTTGAGTCCCATCCAGTGTAGGAACTAAGACGATCGGCGAACTCTACTTGCTCTGGCTTGGTTCGATGATGCCCTCGTCGAGCATGGCCTCTACCTCCATCTGGACCTGTCTGGCTTTGAAAGCTCTAAGCTGATAGGGATGTTGTTTTATCAGAGCAGTATTCCCTATGCATACTTCATGTACAATAGCATTAGTCCTTCCCAACTGATTCTTACATATGTCCTGATACTACAGTAACAAATCTTTCAACTGCGTTCTATACTCCTGAGACAGATAGCTTATCAACCTATCCCACTCCCCAAGGACTTCTTTATTTTTTAATCTATTTTGGCACATCAAAATCCACATCATCAGGATTTGATTCCTCACTCTGCGGGGCCGTAACTAACACCTTTCTCTCTCGTATAATACGGTTTCAACATGTTCACATAAGCTGTGATCTATATGGACTTCAGTAAGGCATTCGACAGGGTTCCCCATGGGAGACTGATTAGCAAGGTTAGATCTCATGGAATACAGGGAGAACTAGCCATTTGGATACAGAACTGGTTCAAAGGTTGAAGACAGAGGGTGGTGGTGGAGGGTTGTTTTTCAGACTGGAGGCCTGTGAGCAGTGGAGTGTCATAAGGATTGGTGCTAGGTCCTCTACTTTTTGTCAGTTACATAAATGATTTGGATGTAAGCATAAGAGGTACAGTTAGTAAGTTTGCAGATGACACCAAAATTGGAGGTGTAGTGGACAGCGAAGAGGGTTACCTCAGATTACAAGAGGATCTGGACCAGATGGGCCAATGGGCTGAGAAGTGGCAGATGGAGTCTAATTCAGATAAATGCGAGGTGCTGCATTTTGGGAAAGCAAATCTTAGCAGGACTTATACACTTAATAGTAAGGTCCTAGGGAGTGTTCCTGAACAAAGAGACCTTGGAGTGCAGGTTCATAGCTCCTTGAAAGTGGAGTCGCAGGTCGATAGGATAGTGAAGAAGGCATTTGGTATGCTTTCCTGTATTGGTCAGAGAATTGATTACAGGAGTTGGGAGGTCATGTTGTGGCTGTACAGGATATTGGTTAGGCCACTGTTGGAATATTGCATGCAATTCTGGTCTCCTTCTGGCTGAACAGGCTGGGGCTGTTTTCCTTGGAGCATCGGAGGCTGAGGGGTGACCTTATAGAGGTTTACAAAATTATGAGGGGCATGGATAGGGTAAATAGACAAAGTCTTTTCCCTGGGGTCGGGGAGTCCAGAACTAGAGGGCATAGGTTTAGGGTGAGAGGGGAAGGATATAAAAGAGACCAAAGGGTCAACTTTTTCACACAGAGGGTGGTACATGTATGGAATGAGCTGCCAGAGGAAGTGGTGGTGGCTGTTACAATTGCAACAGTTAAGAGGCAGTTGGATGGGTATATGAATAGGAAGGGTTTGGAGTGATATGGGCCGGGTGCTGGCAGGTGGGACTAGATTGGGTTAGGAAATCTGGTTGATGTGGACAGGTTGGACTGAAGGGTCTGTTTCCATGCTGTACATCTCTATGACTCTATGACATACCCATTACCTTTTCTTTCTATCTGACATCTTTACTAAATAGTTCACCTGACTCAACTTTTTCTCAATTTGATAAGGACCACTAAACCTGGCTTTGAAGAGATCTCCTATCACTGGTAACAGTACTGACACATCATCCCCTCAGGTAAATGTCCGAATCTCAGAGCTTTTATTTGCCACCTGCTTCGTTCTACACTGTGCCCTCTTTAGGTGTTGTTTAGCTAACTCACCTACTCAATTCAGTCTCTCCCTCACCTCCGATACATAATCTAAGTGTGATATCTCTAACAATGGTCTTGTCAATTTTTCTTTAATTAATTTCAAAGGTCCTCTCATTTCAAGACCGAATATTTTGTACCTTAACCTGAGTCTTTCGTACCCCTTGGTGATCTCCTACAGTAGTTTATGTGCTACCTGTAACACATCTTGTCTGTATCCTACTGGCAACACAATCTGGTGCACTTCGGCCCATTTCTCGTCTGCATTAATCTGCCATGGTCTCCATTTCCATCTGTGGATCCTATCTTTCAGATAATAACCCTTCGGAATATTCTCTGCTCCTTTTCAGAGTATAAACCCACGTATATATCTTTTATTGTCTTATGTTGCTGTGGCAAGTCTCTTAGCCTTTCAGGGCTAAACACTTCTGTATGACCCTCTGCCTGTTCAGACTTTTCCTGCACCATTATGTCAAACAGGGTATCTGCTAACTGAACCTCAATTCCTTCATCTTTCTCTTTACTTTTTTTCTTCGTGCTGTGGCTTACCATAGTGGGATCTGATTACCACACAGTCTGGGAAAATATCAGGATATTTCTGTTTTAACTCCTCAGTTTCTTGGTCTTCCTTGGGCTTCTCCACAACAAGGACCTTGCCAAATCATTTTCAAGAACAAACTGAATTCCTGAAACTGACACTCTGTCAATCAATCCCACTGTAACTTCCCCAGTCTTGACTTGGCATTCCAACCTCATCTTACACAGGGGAATGCTAACTTTCTGTCCATCTATCCCACAAATAACCACTCTCTCTGGTAACAGATCAGAAAGAGTGCATGTTTGCTCATCTCTTACTATCAGTGACTGGTTAGATCCTGTATCTCGCAAAATTATAACTTTGTGTCCTTCTCACCCTATTCTTTGAGTAA
Organism: Chiloscyllium plagiosum; assembly: GCF_004010195.1. NCBI lineage: Eukaryota > Metazoa > Chordata > Chondrichthyes > Orectolobiformes > Hemiscylliidae > Chiloscyllium > Chiloscyllium plagiosum. The sequence continues at coordinate 73,188,868 of NC_057718.1, read as the reverse complement.
ACTTTACCCACAAAAACAAATTCTTTGTAGAGCTCAGCCCCTGCCTAGGCTATGCATTCTCCTGCAACTCCTTGGCTCTTCTTGGGGTGTCCTTTACAACCTTCACTACCTTCACTAATGCCACTGGCTTAGCTTCTTTTACCACATATTTTCCCACAATGCCTTTCTTTAACAACTAGCACTGTGACTTCATGTGTCCCACTTTACCACAGTGGAAACACCTGAGGCCTTTTATCTCCTTTCCACCATCTTGGGCTTCTTTTTTTATCCTGCACTACATTCTTACCAGTGCTCTCTACTCTTGGTTTCATCCTCCCAACTTCTATCCCTCACAGGATGAAATTCTGACCAGAAGCTTGTCTTATGCACCAACATGTACTCATCCGCAAATTCTGCTGCCCTTCTCACTTCCTGAACTTTTTGTTCCTCCACGTGAATTCTTATCATCTCTGGAAGTGAGTTTTTAAACTCCTCCAGCAGAATGTCTCTTAGAGCCTTAAAGGTCTTATCTATTTTCAAAGCTCGTACCCATCGATCAAAATGGCTATGTTTAATTCTTTTGAACTCAACATAAGTCTGACCTGGTTCCTTCTTTGTGTTTCTGAACTGCTGTCTATATGCTTCTGGTACCAATTCATAAGCACTTAAAATAGCCTGTTGAACATTTTCATAATCTCTGATACCTCATCTGCCAGTGCAAATACCTCACTAGCTTTGCCTACCAGTTTAGTCTGAACTAGCACTATCCATAAATCCTCAGACCACTCCATCTGCCGAGCCAATTTTTCAAATGAAATAAAAAAGGCTTCAACATCCTTCTCATCAAAATGTGGCAGAGTTTTGACATATTTATATGTATCACTACCTTTTCTTTTAATCTCTATCCTGTTCACTTGACTTTGCTGACACAACTTCTCAAGTTCAAATTCTCTCACTTATTGCTCAGTGAAGAAGTTTCCCTTTCTTTTTCCTCTCTCTCTCTCTTTCTCTCTTTCTTCTCTCTCTTTCCCTTTCTCTCTCTCTCTTTCCTCTCTCGCTTTGTTATCTTCTATCTCCATTATCCTCTACTGTAATTTAAATTTTTCAACCTCTACTACACTTGTCTGTTTCTCTGACATACCTAAGTGTTTGAGTAATTCCCTGACAATTTCATCGTTACTTTTGTCCTTGTTTCAACCCAAATCAACTTATTTGCTAATTCTAAATGCATGGCCTTTTTTTTTCTTTCTAAACTTTCTTGGCAAGTTTGAGAATCATTTTCAAATCCCAGAATGTCTTTAACAATTTTAAGAGCCATTTCTCTCACTTTTAATTTCATCAACCACAAGACACCAAAATTAAAAAATTGTCTCACCTATGTTTTGTTTAAAGATCTAGGACATTAACCTACAAGTCTTTAAATCTGCTGGGATTGTTTTTACCCCCAATTCTATTCAAATATGTCTAAACCAGCTCAAATCCTGATGATGAGCCCCCAAATTATTACAACATGGGTTAACCCCCTCTGCTAATTTAAAACCAACGATACAGAAAAGATTTATCCCATGCAGTAATCTGTGAAAATTTGACAGGCAAGAACTATTTAAAGGAAAACTTAACAACTTTATTTCTTAAAGTATAACAGAGAATAATTAACGAACGACTGTTTACAACTCCTTCCTCTAATCTATCTTTTACTGTCCTTTCTATAATACTAGCCCAACAAAACTCTCAATTAAGATTTACAAAACAAACTACTTATCTCAAAACCAGACAGCTTTTGGTTCTTCTCTGTATTCCTGTCTTCTTTCATCTTCTTGGGGATTCTGCTTCACAGGTTACTAATCAATAAAGGTACCTTTAAGAGAGCTATTTTTTGAGAAGTCTCTACATGCTGGCTTGGCAGTTCTGATCCCAACTGCTCAATCTTCCCCAATCTTATACCCCTCAAGCATCAGATTGTGTCATTGGCTTTTAAGATTGTCAATATACTAAATTCAAAGTTGATTGGAGTTTGGTTTTCTTTTTGGGGTATAATTTAAACTGACTGGCCTCATTTGTATTTGTTTTTGTGTCCAGGAAACCAGCTACCCGAGCTACCCCATTAGCTGGACCACATATTACATTGTATCTTATTAAGAACACTTGGTGTTGTCACTGCTAGCTTTTAACTCTCTTAAAGTTATAGTACACCCATATCTCCATAACAGTATTCACACTGGAAAAAGATAATGTTATCGAGGAGAATACTGAGATATAGGTCATTAGACTAGATAGGGTTGAGGTTCACAAAGATGTGGTGTTAGCAATTCTGGAAAATGTGAAAATAGATATGTCGCCTGGGCCGAATGGGATTTATCCTAGGATTCTCTGAGAAGCTAGGAAGGAGATTGCAGAACCTTTGGTTTTGATCTTTATACCATCATTGTCTACAGGAATAGTTCCAGAAAACTGGAGGATAGTAAATGCTGTCCCATTGTTCAAGAAGGGGAGTAGGGACAATGCTGGTAATTATAGATCAGTGAGCCTTATTTCCACTATGGGTCAAATGTTAGAAAAGGTTATAAGAGGTAGGATTTATCATTATCTAGAGAGGAATACATCGATTGGGATAGTCAACATGGTTTTGTTAAGGGTAGGTCATGCCTCACAAACCTTATTGAGTTCTTTGAGATAGTGACCAAGCAGATGAATGAGGGTAAAGCAGTTGATGTGGTGTATATGGATTTCAGTAAGGCATTTGATAAGGATGGGAGAAAGTGAGGACTGCAGATGCTGGAGATCAGAGCTGAAAATGTGTTGCTAGAAATGCGCAGCAGGTCAGGCAGCATCCAAGGAGCTGGAGAATCGATGTTTTGGGCAGGCATGAGCCCTTCTTCAGGAATGCCTGAAGAAGGGCTCGTGCCCGAAACGTCGATTCTCCTGCTCCTTGGATGCTGCCTGACTTGCTGTGCATTTGATAAGGATCCCCATGGTTGATTATTGCTCAAAATATGGAGGCATGGGATTGAGGGTAATTTAGTGGTTTGGATCAGAAATTCACTAGCTGAAAGAAGATAGAGGGTGGTGGTTGCTGGAAAATGTTCATCCTGGAGTTCAGTCACTAGTGGTGTACTGTTTTGGAGCAATTGCTGCTTGTCATTTTTATAAATGACTCAGATGAGGGTGCAGAAAGATGGGTTAGTAAGGTGGAGTTGTGTATAATGTGGAAGGATGTTGCAGGTTAGATAAGCATAGATAAGCTGCAGAGCTGGGCTGAGAGGTGACATATGGAATTTAATGCAGCAAAGTGTGAGGTGATTCACTTTGGAAGGAGCAACAGGAAGAGAGTACTGGACTAATGAAAAGATTCTTGATAATGTAGATGAGCAGAGAGATCTTGGTGTCCATGTACAAAGATCCTTGAAAGTTGGCACCAGGTTGATAGGGTTGTTAAGAAGGCATATGGTGTGTTAGCCTTTATTGGTCGAGGGATTGAGTTTTGGAGTCATGAGATCATGTTGCAGCTGTACAAAACACTGGTGCAGCCTCACTTGAGTATTTCATACAGTTCTGGTCACCACATTATAGGAAGGATGTGGAAGCTTTGGAAAAGGTGCAGAGAAGATTTACTAGGATGTTGCCTGGTATGTCTTATGAGGAAAGGTTGAGGGACATGAGTCTGTTTTCATTCGCGAAAAGGCTGAGAGGTGACTTAGTTGCGACATATAAGATAATCAGAAGGTTAGATAGGATTGACAGGGAGAGCCTTTCTCCTCGGAAGGTGATGGCTAGGATGAGGGGACATAGCTTTAAATTGAGGGGTGATAGATATAGGACAAATGTCAGAGGTAGCTTCTTTACTCAGAGAGTAGTGGGGCGTAGGGTGCACTGCCTGCAACATTCTCCCAATTCCTTCGACTCCGCCGCATCTGCTCCCAGGAGGACCAGTTCCAAAAACACACAAATTCTCCCAATTCCTTCGACTCCGTCGCATCTGCTCCCAGGAGGACCAGTTCCAAAAACGCACAACCCAGATGGTTTTCCTGAAGAAGGGCTTATGCCCGAAACGTCGATTCTCCTGTTCCCTGGATGCTGCCTGACCTGCTGCGCTTTTCCAGCAACACATTTCCAGCTGCCTGCAGCATTAGTAGACTTGCCAACTTTAAGGGCACGTAAATGGTCATTGGATAAATATATGGATGAAAATGGAATAGTGTAGGAAGATAGGCTTCAGATTGGTTCCACAGGTCAGAGCAATATCGAGGACCGCAGGGCTTGTACTGGGCTGTAATGTTCTATGTTCTACGTTCTATGAACTGAGAGCTGACAAACACCTGTGATGACGAGTGAGCAGTCTGAGTGTACTGGTTAGTTGAAAATATGTAACATTTGGCTGTGAAATGGATACCTAAGTTGGTTGCTGTTTTGACAACAATTTGAATTTTAAATTATGCCCCAGGATACTAAAAGCCAATTAAGTTTGAACTTATTGCTTTGCTAACATCGAATCAATGAAATGATCTGCTGTTGGAGGTATAAAAAAAGCAGATATTTTGAAAGTCAGAATAACTGCTATCAAGAGAGAGAGAGGCCCAAAAGATTGAACCACTCTCTATCAAAGGTACCTTTTCATATGAAACATCATCACAGTAAAAAGATAGAAAATGTCCCGGGGAGATCTTCAGTCAGTAGAAGACAGACACTGTAGACGACAGCCGCCATATGGTTTTGAAATTAAGTTGATGCAATTTTAATAACTGCTTTGATTCGAACAATATATTCTTATAGAGTTGGAGGTATATAATAAACAGTTAAGAGAAAAGGAGGCTTAGAGTTGTCAATAGTTGTTTAATGTTAACTTTTAGACTTAAAGAATAAATTGATATTTTTTTCTTTAAATTGTGGAATTTGGGAGTTCTCTGTCACTCATATTTTAACATACCACAAGGCGAGGTGAACTTTTTCTGAGTGTTTGGTTTAATTAAGAGAAGGGTTCACCACTGTGTCACAATACTGAAAGGTTAGTCAAAAAAAGGAAACATATGTTAGGTTTAGAAAACTGAAATAAAACAAGGCCCTTGAGGAGTATAAAGAAAGCAGAAAAGAATTTAAACAAGAAATTAGGAGGGCTAGAAGGGCCCATGGAAAGTCCTTAGCAAGTAAGAACCCATGACATTATATACATATATTCGGAGCAAGAGGTTAGCTAGGGAAACAGTAATGACCTCATCAGGAGACAGACACGTGCTGCAACTAACAGGGTACCCTTCGTTGTTCAGTATTTCCCAGGAGCTGAAAAATTATGCCCTGTTCTTCGTGACCTGCAACATATTATCAATGAGGATGAGCACCTCACCAAGACCTTCCCCATACCTCCACTACATGCCTTTAACTAACCGCCAAACCTCAAACAGATCATAATTCGTAGCATTCGTAATGGAGAATGAGTTTGGGTGGGATACTCTTTGGAGAGTCGTAGTGGACCTTTTGGGCCAAGGGGTCTGTTTCCACACTGTAGGGATACTAAGATTTTCCCAAAAAATTGAGAGTAGTAGGTGCTTGGAACGTGCTGCCAGTTCAGGTGTTAGAAGCAGATACCATAGCAATGTTTAAGAGGTATTTAGACAGACACATGAGCAGGCAGGGAATAGAGGGATACGGACCATGTGTGGGCAAATGGGATTAGTTTTGAATGGCACCATAGTTAGCACAAAGGGCTTGTTCACATGCTGTACCATTCTATGTTCTATGATGTGCCAGAGACAATGCAGAACCGTGAGCATTCAGTGAAGGAGACCATTCACACCTTTATTTTTGTCAGTCATTTGGCACATAAGCACATAGCATCCTTCATGGAGAGGATGGTGACCACCCATGTTCTGAAAATGTTAACTTTGTTTCACTTTCCACAGGTGTGCCAGACCTGCTGAGTTTCTCTAGGAATTTCTGGGTTTTTTTGTTTCAGATCTCTAGCATCCTCAGCTTTTTGCTTTATTTTGGTGTTAAGGAAGTGAAAATTGTTCTGAGCAACAAATGAAGCTGGCTGTTTCCAGAGAGCTCCAATGGCTAATTGGAGTTGTTCACACCATGTATAACTGTGAGAAATGCACAATGATCCATCCCATCACACTCCAAACCTATGAATTGTAATGGTAAATAGGATTTAAGGAATTGGTAGGTGAGTTATTTGCTGCAAAATTCCTAATGTTTGACTCTTAGCAGTTGCAATTTTATGCAGCTGACTCAATTAAGTTTTTAATTAATGGTAACTCCCACAATATTGACAGTAGGGTTTCAGCAATGGTCATGTCATTGAATGCCAAGATGAGATGGTTAGATTCTCTCTTGCTGAAACTTTCCTTGTCTACTCGATTATCCTGTCCATGATATCCCTGTGTAACCTCTTCACACTTTCCTTATGTCTTATTATCCTACCACCAGTAAACTGAATAAATTGTGCACAGTCCAATCCTTTTTATGACACAAGCTGTATAAAGCTGACCTCAAGCATTTGTCTTTTACTCTATGTTTGCTGTTTATTAATCAATCTTTATGAACCTGAGTCTTCAGGAACAAGCCTGAGGTAAGATGGCGGTGGTGGAGTAACATGTGGGCTTCTCAACCCAGGAGCCCGTAGCTCATCTACTCATAGAACATAGAATATTACAGCGCAGTACAGGCCCTTCAGCCCTTGATATTGCATTGACCTGTCATGCCAATCTGAAGCCCATCTAACTATACTATACGTTCATATGCTTATCCAATGATGACTTAAATGTACTTAATGTTGGCGAATCTACTACCGTTGCAGGCAAAGCATTCCATACTCTTACTACTCTCTGAGTAAAGAAAATATCTCTGACATCTGTCCTATATCTATCACCCCTCAATTTAAAGCTATGCCCCCTCGTGCTCGCCGTCACCATTCTTGGAAAAAGGCTCTCTGTCCACCTATCTAACCCTCTGATTGTCTTATATGTCTCTTGCTTTTATTATTTCTCCTTTTCTTTCTCTGTTCTAATGTTACCAATTATATACCTTCATTTAACAGCTTCAGCTGAGAACTTCTCCTGTTCCAGTGATGGGTAGCTTCCAGCAGTCTGGAATAGTGGTCTTTCCCAGTGTGACGTCTCAGCTCTGTGGAGCAGTTTCCCAATGTTGTAGTTTGTCCCAGTGTTGAGGTCTCGTTGGCAGTCCTGCTTAATTTCGGCAAACCCTTCCAGCCTGGTGTTCCCAATGGCCCAATGTACCATTTTCTTCCAGGAATGGTGGTCTTGTCCCAGTGGCATTTCCTTCGGCAGATGCTTCCAGCCTGGTGATCCGACTGCCTGGCGTTTTAAGTGGTGGTCTTGGGCGGTTTTCTTCAGAGGCTTTTGGCTCATTTTTCCAGTGTCCCTGCATTTTGTTTTCATCCTGGCGTGGTGTTCTCATCATGGATTCATAGTCTCATTCCGGCTGTGTGTATCATCTCTTGATTGGCTTCCTCTGAGACCAGGAGTCTTTAAAATGGATTTTGATAAACTTTTGTCTTAAATTTACTTTTATTGTTAGTTATGAATTTACTTATGACTTCTCTCATTAATACAAATGCCATGGTAGGAAGACTTATAACACTTATATTGTATTTTTATTGTAAAAGTACACAACAATAAATTCTAAAAAAAATCTGAATACTGAGACACAAATCAGTTTGTCAAAAATCAGCACAGAATTGTGAGTGATCTGACTAATCCAGTTTGTTGGTGGAGCACAACTGCAAAGTATTTATTTTTTACTTTTAATTCCAAAATGTGTGCTACAAATGAAATGTGGATTTAAATTCACTGACTATTGGAAAGATCTTGGTTGAAGCTCAGAGAATGCAGCACATGTAAATTGTCAAGGAAGCTTCAAACAGGGATAGCCTCAACAAGAATAGAGGACAAGGGGGATGGCTTTCATTCCTCTCTTGGCAGGCATGTCTGTTTTACTCCTCACAAATACACAAGGACAGGGTAAAAAATCCCTCTATTGGAGTGGACCAGTAGGACTGAACATTTACATGTGTACCAGCCTGGGTTCAAGCATTAGTGTGCTGTGATAGTCGAAGTCGAAGACCTATTCCCTATTTAGCCTGATTTGCAGTCTACATTCTGAGTGCTACATACAAGTAAAATAAAGAATAGGCCAAAGGAACTTTGATCAGCTGACAAAACCAAGATTCTTGAAAATCGTCTATTCAACTGCCAAGACTACTGATGCATCTTGATAACAACTGCAATGTTATCTTATCTGTGATCATTTTGGTCAGACCTAAAAGAACCCATTAGGTGTTCCCATGTAATTGCAGGGGCAGTCGCTTTCACTTTACCTCTGAAATTCAACATTTTTGTCAATGCTTTAACTGATGAAGTCAAAGGCTGTGTAGCTCTGGTGGAACCCAGACTGAACATCAGTCAGCATGTTATTACTAAGTAGGTGTTGCTTTATAGTATTATTGATGAAACTTACATTATTTTATGTGATGAATAAAAATAGGTTGATAGGACTGTGATTGTCAGGGTTGGATTTATCCTGTTTTTCATGTACGCGACATTCCTGTGCATTCCAGCATTCCTGCTGGGTAGATGTCAGTATTGTAACTGTAACAGAAGAGCTTAGCTAGGGGTACAGAATATTCTGGAGAACATCTCCAGTACTATTGCTGCAATGTTGTCAAGGTCCATAGCTTTTGCAGTATCTAGTACCTCCAGACACTTGTTAACATTGCATGGAGTGAATCGAATTGGATAAGACATCAGAGACACAAGAGAACCATGGAGGAGCCTGAGGTGAATGATTCACTCAACACTTCTGGCTGGAGATTATTGTCCATGCTTCATCCTTTTGTCTTGGTGTATTGGGCTCTACCAGAGTTGACGATTTGTATTGGGCTCTACCAGATTTGTGGAGCCCCCTCCTCCAGTGAGTTGTTTAATTGTCCACCATTGGAAACCAGATATGGTAGAATTGCAGAGCTTAAATAGAACAAAGAACAAAGAAAATTTACAGCCTAGGAACAGGCCCTTCGACCCTCCAAGCCTGAGCCAATCCAAATGTACTGTCTGAACCCATCGCCCAATTCCTAAGCACCTGTATCCCTCTGCTCCCCACCTACTCATGCATCTGTCCAGACGCATCTTAAATGAATCCACTGTGCCTACCTCTACTACCTCTGCTGGCAACGCATTCCAAGCACCTACCACCCTCTGTGTAAAGTACTTGCCGCATGTATCTCCTTTAAACTTTTCATCCCTCACTTTGAAAGTGTGACCTCTCATTATTGAATCCTTCACCCTGGGAAAAAGCTTATTTCTATCCACCCTGTCTGTACCTCTCATGATTTTGTGAACCTCAATCAGATCCCCCCTCAATCTTCTTTTATCTAATGAAAACAAACCTAACCTACTCAACCTCTCTTCATAGCTAGCGCCTTCCATACCAGGCAACATCCTCGTAAACCTTCTCTGCACCCTCTCCAAAGTGTCCACATCCTTTTGGTAATGTGGTGACCAGAACTGTACACAGTATTCTAAATGCGGCTGAACCAATGTCGTGTATAACTTTAACATGACCTGCAAGCTCTTATACACAATATCCCGTCTGATAAAGGCAAGCATACCATATGCCTTCTTGACCACTCTATCCACCTGTGCAGCAACCTTTAGGGTACAATGGACATGAATTCCCAGATCTCTCTGCTCATCAATTTTTCCCCAAGGCTCTTCTGTTTACTGTACAATTCACTCTAGAATTAGACTTTCCAAAATGTATCGCCTCACATTTTCCTGGATTGAACTCCATCTGCCACTTCTCTGCCCAAATCTCCAGTCTATCTATATTCTCCTGCATTCTTTGACACTCTCTGACACTCTCTGACAGTCCCCTATGCTCTCTGCTACTCCACCAATCTTCATGTCACCTGCAAACTTGCTGATTATATCAACAGTGCCCTCTTCCAGATCATTTATGTATATCACAAACAACAGTGGCCCCAGCACTGATCCCTGTGGAACACCACTGGTCACCTTTCTCCATTTCGAGAAACTCCCTTCAACTACTACTCTCTGTCTCCTGTTGCTGAACCAGTTCTTTATCCACTGAGCTAGAATACCCTGCACACCATGTGACTTCACTTTCTCTATTAGTTTAACCTATTAGTTAACCTATTAGTTCACCAGATTTGATCCATTGGTTGTGGAACAAGTTAGCTCTGCTGAATACTTGCTCCTTTGGGACCGGAGCTCAGTGGGAGCGAGCAGACAGTAGTCTGGGAAAGTAAGAGATTATAAAAACTTACCTTGTGAATTTGGAGCCTCCACTTCAGGACCAGAGCTGAATAGGAGTGAGGGAGAGCAGTCTGAGAAGGTAAGAAATTAGAAAAACTTACCTCATGGATTTGGGGCCAGTACTTAGGGACTGGAGCTGAGTGGGACTGAATGGAGAGTAGTTTGGCAATGTAAGAGTTTTTGATTCTGAGGGGGAAACTGAAAAGTGATGTGACAGGAGGGCTGTGATTTGATCGGCTGAGAAGGGGTCTGGTTAATTTATTGGCTACAACTTATTTATTGGTTACATTCTGCATAAGCAGAGATACAAAGACAGTTAAAAATAAAAAAAAGTAAAACTCATTAAATTAAATAAGATTGGAGGGTCAGGTGTTGTGTTGTTTCTGCACGATGAGGGAGCCAGTGGACCCCCATTATGGTTTCCCAGTTATATGTCCATACAAAATGTTGATTGCTGGAAGAATTCCAGCTCAGATTTGATGAGTTGGAGTCTGAGCTTCAAACACTGCAACACATCAGGGAGAGGGAGAGTTACCTGGATGCTATATTTCAGGAGACAGTCACACTCCCTTAGACAAACTTGAATTCGGGCAGTGGTCAGGGACAGGGGTATGTGACTGTGAGTGAGGCAGGGAGAGGGATCCAGGAGTTAGAGTTGCAGAAACTCAGCCCCTGTGCTTGTCCAACAGCTTCAAGAGTTCTGCTCCTTGTGTGGATGGTAATGGGGTCTGCAGGGAGGATGAGCCAGCTGACTGCAGCACTGTGGTGCAAGGAGCTATTTAAGTGGTAGGGAAGAGAAGAGAAATGTTATTGTAATTGGGGATAATACAGATAGAGGCATAAACACTGTACTCTGTGACCAGGATAGAGAGTCCGGAAGGTGGTGTTGCCTACCTGGCGCTTGTGTTCAGGATATCACATCTGGGCAGCAGAGGAACTTGAAGTGGGAAGGTAAAGATCCAGTGGTCATGGTTCACATTGGTACCAATGACATAAATAAAACTAGGGAAAATGTTCTGCTAAGGGTTCTGCTGAACAGCGAGGAGTTAAACTAAAAAGAACCAGAAAGGTATTGATTTCTGGATTACTACCTGAGCCATGAACTAATTGGCCTTATTAGTAAGAAATGAAATTAATCAATAGTAAGAAATGAAGTAAGGTCCAGTGGTGTAGAATCTGTGTGTATAGAATTGAGGAAATGCAAAGGTGAAAAAGTCATAGTTGAAGTTATGTTCAGGCTTCCAAACATTAATCTGAAGCTGGGGTTTAAGATACTCCTGGAGTTAGGAAAGATGTGTAGAAAAAGCACAAAGTTACAGTGATCTTGGGGTATTTCAATATGTAGGCAGACTGGGAAAATCAGGTTGGTAGTGGATTGTAGGAAAAGGAATTTGTGGAATGTCTACAAGATGGTTTTTTTGGAGCAGCTTGTGGTGGAGCCCACTAGGGAACAGACAATACTGGATTTAGTGTTGTGCAATGAAGTAGACTGGATAAGGGAGCTTAAGTGAAGGGACCCTTAAGAGATAGTGATCATAATGTGATTGAAATTACTCTGCAATTTGAGAGGCAGAAGATAGAATCAATAGTAATTGCTGAATAAAGTCAACCACGGAGGCATGAGGAGGAGCTGGGTAGAACTGACTGGGAGAGGAGCCTAATAGGAAAGACAGTGGAACAGCAGTGGCAGGAGTTTCTGGGAGTAATTCAGGAGACACAGCAGAGATTCATCCCAAGGAAAAAGAAGCATGATATAAGGAGGATAAGGCAACCATGGCTGACTAGGGGAAGTCAGGGATAGCATAAAAGCAAAAGAGAAAGCATATAATATGATGAAGGGCAGTGGGAAACCAAAGGATTGGAAAGCTTACAAAGACCAAAGGAGGGCAACAAATAAAGAAATAAGGAGAGAGAAGATTAAATATGAGGGTAAGCTAATCAGTAATATAAAGGAAGACTGTGAGAGTTTCATTTGATATATAAAGGATAGATGAGAGGCAAACATGGACATTGAGCCACAGGAAAATGGCACTGGATAGACAGTAGTGGATAACAAGGAATAGCTGAGGTACTGGACAATTACTTCATGTCAGTCTTCATGATGGAAGACACAAGTAATATCCCAAAAATTCAAGAGAGTGAGTGAAGGAGCAGAGCTGAGTATGGGGACCATTACAAGGAGAAGGTGCTAGAAAACAAAATGGCCTGAATGTTGATGAATCACCCGGACCAGATGGACCACGTCCCAGATTTCAAAGGGAGATAGCTGAAGAGATGGCAGCGGTGTTAGTGGTGATCTTATAGGAATTGCTTGAATCAGGGAGGGTCCCAGAAGACTGGAAAATCACAAATAATACACCCCTGTTTAAAAAGGGAGTAAGGCAAAAGATGGAAAATAACAGACTGATTAGCCTAACCTCAGTCATGGGTAAGATCCTGGAACCCATTGTGAAGGATGAGATTTCTGAATACTTGCAAGTACATGGTAAAATAGGGCAAAATCAGAATGGTTTCATCAAAGGGAGGTCATGCCTGACAAATCTGCTAGAATTCTTTGAGGAAGTAATGAGCAGGTTAGACCAAGGATAGCCAATGGATGTTATCGACCTGGACTTCAAGAAGGCCTTTGACAAGATGCCGCACAAGCGGGTACTGAGTAAGATAAGGGTCCATGGTGTTAGAGGCAAGATGCTAGCATGGATAGAAGGTTGGCTGTTTGACAGAAAATAGAGAATGGGGTTATAGCAATTACAGAAACATGGCTCAAGGTTGGACAGAATTGGCAGCTTAATGTTCCAGGATACAAGTACTACAAGAATAGGAAGAGAGGCAAGAGCAATGGGGGAGTGGCATTTTTGATAAGGATGGCATTATAGCTGTACTTAGGGAGGATATTCCCGGGAATACATCCAGGGAAATTATTTGAGTGGAACTGAGAAATAAGAAAGGAATGATCACCTTATTGGGATTGCATTATAGACCCCCTAATAGTGGGAAATTGAGAAACAAATTTGTAAGGAGATTTCAGTAATCAGTAAGAATAATAGGGTGGTTATGGTAGGGGATTTTAACTTTACAAACATAGACTGGAACTGCCATAATGTTAAGGGTTTAGATGGAGAGGAATGTACAAGAAAAGTTTCTGATTCAGTACGTGGATGTACTGTTATGACATAGAGTAAACCCCTCTGATAATTTAAACCAGCGACACAGAAAAGATTCGCCCCATTATGTAATCTGTTAAAATTCAAGAAGCAAAGAACTATCCCAAAAGTTACTATTTCAAGAAAAAATTAAGGACATTTCTTTTGTCCAACAGAGAATAATTAACTAATGAATATTTACAACTCCTTTCTCTAAACCTATCTTTTATCTTCCCCTCTATAATACTGGTCCGATAAAAACATTCTGATCATGATTTACAAAATAAAAAATCACATTTCAAAAGTTAGCTTAGCTGAGTGTCCTCTGTAGATTTTTCTCTGTCTTCTTTTTTCTTCTCAGGGATTTTGCTTCACAGGTCTTTTATAGATAAAGGTACCTTTAAAGAGCAGGCTTATGTATTGTTCTGTTTTTGTTGGTGCTCTTTACTGCTCTGGGTAACTGTTCAAAATGTCTGACATTTATATCCCAAAACATTGGATTGTTTTATTGGTTTTAATATTGTCAAAATACTAAATTCAAACTTGATTGGAGTTTGGTATCTTGGGGCATAATTTAAACTGATTGGTTGAATTTGAATTTGTTTTTGTATCCTGGCAACATAGCTAGTTGTTTGACCAAATGTTACATTGTTACCTTGTTCAGAACACTTGGTGCTATGTCAGATAGATCTACTAGATTTTCAACTTTCTTAAAGGTATAGTACACCTCTACACCTTGTTAACAGTACCTACTTGAGAAGGTGCAAAACTTGACATACTCTTGGGAAATAAGGCAGGGCAGGTGACTGAAGTGACAGTGGGGGAGCACTTTGGGGCCAGCAATCATAAATCTATTAGTTGTAACATAGTGATGGGAAAGGATTAACCAGATCTAACAGTTGAAGTTCTAAATTGGAGGAAGGCTAATTTTGACGGTATTTGGCAAGAACTTTCAAAAGCTGATTGGGGGCAAATACTTGCAGGTAAAGGGATGGCTAGAAAATGGAAATCTTCTGAATTGAGATAAAGTGAGTCCAGAGACAGTACATTCCTGTTAGAGTGAAAGGAAAGGCTGGTAGGTGTGGGGAATGCTGGATGACTAGAGAAATTGAGGGTTTGGTTAAGGAAAAGAAGGAAGCATTTATGAAGTATAAACAGGATAGATTGAGTAAGTCCTTGGAGTATAAAGGCAGTAGGAATATACTTAAGAAGGAAATCAGGACAGCAAAAGAGGGAAATGAGATAGCTTTGGCAAATAGGGTTAAGGAGAATCCAACAAGTTTTTATAAATATATTAAGGACAAAAGGGTAACTAGGGAGAGAATAGGGCCCCTCAAAGATCAGTAAGATAATCTTTGTGTGGAGCCGCAGGTGATGGGGGAGATACTAAATGAGTATCTTGTGTCAGTGTTTACTGTGGAGAAGGACTTGGGAAATATAGAATGGAGGGAAATAGATGGTGATACCCTGAAAAATGTCCATATTTCAGAGGAGGAAGTGCTGGAAGTCTTGAAATGCATAAAAGTGGATAAATCCCCAATACCTAATCAGGTGTACCATAGAACTCTGTGGGAGCTAGTGAAGTGATTGCTGGGCCCCTTGCTGAGATATTTGTATCATTGATAGTCACAGGTGAGGTGCCGGAAGACTGGAGGTTGGCTAACGTGGTACCACTATTTAACAAAGGTGGTAAAGACAAGCCAGGGAACTCTTTGAGAAAGCCTATAGTCTTAAAACCTGTCCTTAAACATTGACTAAAATATAATGTTGAATTATAAAACACATTTGCTGCACACTAGAAAACAGACAGGCAGGGAGGCTTAGAAAAAGGGGGGAACCCAAGTTATGCAGAAGATAAAAACATCTGTTCTCACCAAGTGATAACAGGATGTTCTATGGCAATTAAGAACATTTGCCTTAATATCAATGAATCTGTGTAAACAAGACACCAAATGATAACATGCATTGCTGTTCCCTTGTGAAATTAATGACAGTGTTTGATTCTGACCTTGAAACAAAACTCGGTACTGTCAAAAGCCTTGTAACTGACAGTCAGCTCCTATCAATTATAATGGATTCTTACTACTCCTTGCAAGCTAGGCAGACACAGAGAGAAAAACAGCTTTTCCGTTACAAGTCCCTGATTGAGAGTTAGAAAGGACACTCGAGAGAGAGAGCATTTTAGTGCTGGGGCTGCCAAAACCAGTAGAAAATTTACTCTTTGTGCTTATCTGCTATGGATTGAACTTAATTGCAATTTTGAGACTTTATGAGCCATCACCAGTTATGAAATACAAACTCTGTAAAAGGTAATATTGATGAAGCCTTAACTTACTTGCTGTACTTGCAGTCCGTTCTACAGACCTTACAGACTGCCTCACTGTCAACTGTAACTAATCAGATCTTATGTCTTATCATAACCCTGAAAAGAAAGCATGTTTAATTCGAAGACAAATGAATCAGTTTAAATGCAACTTTACAGTAACATCTCAGCCTCAGGTACAGAATGAGCAGGCGTCTGCTCCTAGCTTAAAAATTATTCTCAACCTAACATTGAAGAGATTCTGGCACAATATGTCTGGAAGCCATTTTATAGTCAAAAGTTTGTCCTCCTTGCTAAGAAGCCATTTTGTAAAACAATTGTATCTGACATATGAGCTGACAAGACAGTGGATGGTGGTGTAGGCTTGTTTTTCAGATTGAAGGCCTGTAACCAGTGGAGTGCCATAAGTATCGGTGCTGGCTCCACTGCTTTTCGTCATTTATATAAATGATTTGGATGTGAACATAGGAGGTATTGTTAGTAAGTTTGTAGACCACACCAAAATTGGAGGTGTTGTGGACAGTGAAGAAGGCTACCTCAGATTACAATGAGATTTTGATCAGATGAACCAATGGCTGAAGAGTGGCAGATGGAATTTAATTTCGATAAATGCTAGGTGCTGCATTTTGGGAAAGCAAATCTTAGCAGGACTTATACACTTAATGATAAGGTCCTAGGGAGTGTTGCTCAACAAAGACACCTTGGAGTGCATGTTCAAAGCTCCTTGAAAGTAGAGTCACAGGTAGATAGAATAATGAAGAACGCATTTGGTATGCTTTCCTTTATTGGTCACGACATTGAGTATAGGAATTGGGAGGTCATATTGCATGCAATTCTGGTCTCCATCCTATTGGAAGATGTTGTGAAACTTGAAAGAGTTCTTAAAGTATTTACAAGAATGATGACAGGGTTGGAGGACTTGAGCCAAAGGGAGAGGATGAATAGGCTGGGTCTGTTTTCCCTAGAGTGTCAGAGGCTTTGTGGTGACCCTACAGAGTTTTATAAAATCATGAGGGACATGGATAGGATAAATAGATAAGGTATTTTCCCTGGGGTGGGGGGAGTCCAGAACTAGAGGGCATAGGTTTAGGGTGAGCGGGGAAAGATATAAAAGAGACCTAAGGGGAAACTTTGACATGAAGAAGGTGGTGTGTGTATGGAATGAGCTGTCAGAGATAGTGGTGGAGGCTGATACAATTGCAACATTTAAAAGGCATCTGGATGGGTATATGATTAAGAAGGGTTGAGAGAGATATGGGCCAAGTACGGACAAATGGTTTTAGATTAGGTTGGGACATCTGTTTGGCATGGATGAGTCGGATTGAAGGGTCTGTTCCCGTGCTGTACATCTCTCTGACTTTCAAAGGGTCCTTCTCAGGATGACAGCTGATGACAAATGGTATTCTGCAAGGCTCAGCGTTAGAACCACAACTTTTCACTTGATACATTAATGATCTAGATAAAGAACTGAGGGCATTCTGGCTAAGTTTGCAGACTATACAAAGTTAGGTAAAGGGACAGGTAGCACTGAAGAGGCAAGGAGACTGCAGAAGGATTTGGACAGATTAGGAGCGTAGGCAAAGAAGTGTCAGATGGAGTACAAGGTGGGAAAGTGTGAGGTCATGCAATCTGGTAGGAAGAATAGATGCATGGTTTATTTTCTAAATGGGGAGAAAATTCATAAGTCTGAAGTACAAAGAGACTTGGGAGTTCTAGTCCAGGATTTTGTCAAAGTCAATAGGTAGGAAGGCAAATGCAATGATTTTATTTATTTTGTCAGAAGTTGAAATATAAAAGCAGGGATGTACTTCTAATGCTGTATAAGGCTCTGGTCAGACCACATTTAGAGTATGGTGCGCAGTCTTGGGCTCCTTATTTCAGGAAAGATGTACTGGCCATGGTGTGTATTCAGAGGAGGTTCACGAGAATAGTCCCAGGAATTAATCGCTTAACATATGAGGAACATTTGACCACTCTGGGTCTATACTCGTTGGAATTTAGAAGGATGAGTGAGAATCTAATTGAAACATAAAGAATACTGAATGGTCTGGACAGAATAGATGTCGGGAAGATGTTTCCATTGGTAAGAGACACTAGGATGTGAGGGCACAGCGTTAAAGGGAAGACCTTTTAGAATGCAGATAAGGAGAAACTTCTTCAGCCAGAGAGTGGTGAATCTGTGAAGCACATAGCCACAGAAGGCCTTGGAAGCCAAGTCATTGAGCATATTTAGGACTGAGATAGATAAGTTCTTGATCTCAAGGGAATCAAGGGTTACAGGGAGAGTGGGATTAAGAAACTTATCAGCCATGATTGATTGGTGGAGCAGACCCAATGGGCTGAATGGCCTAATTTGTACTCCTATTGTTTATGATATTATGCTCCCTGGCATTAAGTGGTCTTGTTTTGTAGCTTCACCAGATTGACACCTTATTTCCATGCATCCACTGTTCTTATCATCCCAGATGGCAGTCACCTGGAAGGTGCTAAGGAGCCTGCACTGCATCTTATAGCTGGTACACACTGGTTCTACTGAGTGTAGGTGGTGGCAGAATTTAATGTTTGTGGAATCAAGCAGGCCGCTTTGTTCTGGATGATGTCAAGCTTCTTACGTGTTTTTGGAGCTGCTCTCATCGAAGCAAGTGGAAAGTATTCATCAGCACTCCTGACTTGAGCATTGTAGACGATGGACAGATTTGGGGAGTCAGGAGTTGAATTACATATCGGCAGCGTTCTAAGCCTGCTCTTGTAGCTGACTGATTAACTGGTTTCATTCATTTTCAATAAGATCGCAATGCATATTACGAATGTACTATTTTTAAAAAGGGAACAAGCAAGAACACAAAATAATTAGCAACTTAAGGAATTCTCAAAGATGAACAAGAATTTCCAAGAAATCAGGTCCCAAAGCCAAAATAGACAATACTTTTGTTTAGCCTATAATCTCCTTCATACTTAACACCCTCATAGGAAGTGCTGCCAATATCAGAATATCAACACATTCTCATTCAATTCAACAAGAATTTATATTCATGAGACATTAACATTGAACTAAAATTAATAAAAACCTTATATAGGGTTGTTTGGACATAAAACAGTCATACCCTCTTAAAAATATTTTATTTTATTGTTACCATTTTTCATTCTTCCAGTGATTTTGCTGCTTACTAGAACTGTCTCCTTTATAATAAATATTAGCATATTCAGTAGATTATTTATTATGCTCATCAATTCAAAATTATACTATATTTGAATATCAACACTTTTTAAAACAGACTACAATGGAATCCAATCATTGGTAATTCAGTAAAATTTATTAGTGTGGAGAGTTTCAGGCTTCCATGATAATAACCATTGACTTCCTCTTAATTTACTGTATATATTATGATTTCACTTTAACATCAGTTGTAAATTCAATTCCATTCCAAGGTTCTCCAATAACATTAACATTAAATTGCTGCATAACATGAAGTTAACATTGCATAGATGCTTTTGATATTTCTGGGATAAGTTGCATTCCTGAAACAATTAGGCAGAACCATCTTAAAATTAGAGCTCATTACCACTGTGCATGTCTACTCTTCAGCTTCATTTCCCTTGAATAAACTCATATTCCCTCAGTGCTTCTATTGGCATCCTCCAAAGCCCAATTGAGATGCTTTTTTCTTGCTCCTCATCAGCAGCAAACCCATCTTCCCTATCCTCACTCTGATTAGATTCCCAGCTGAGTGAGCTCAAAGGGGCTCACTCAGCCAATCTTGCCAACTTTCATTCTGTCTCACACACACACACACACACACACACACACAGTACCTACCATTAGCCCTGGGGACTTTGGCAGCAAATCACTGTCCCACTCCACTGTTCCCTCAAGTATCTCCATTTACCTCATGGCCAAATCACTGCCTATTTACAGCTTTAATATGAATGAATGCATTGTACCTGACTCTTGACTGAACTGTGGAGGATGTAGAGTTGCTTCAGTGTGATTTGGATAGTTGAGTGAGTGGACAAATGCAAGGCAGATTAAATAATAATATGTGCATGTATTTAAGGTGAGAGGGGGGTGTGAAGGGCAACAGGTTTCCAAGGATGCTGCCTGAATTAGAGGGTATTAACTATGAGGAGAGGCTAGAAAAAAATGTTGTTTTCTCTGGAATGCCGGAGGCTGAGGGGAGACTTGATAGAAGTCTCTAAGGTTATGTGATGCATAGAGAGGATTGACGGTCAGAATCTTTTTTCCCAGAAATGTCTAAAACTAAGGAGCACGCACTTAAGGCGAGAGGGTCTTCCAGGCAAATGACATTGGGGCAGATGAAAAGCTGAAAATGTGTTGCTGGAAAAGCGCAGCAGGTCAGGCAGCATCCAAGGAACAGGAGAATCGATGTTTCAGGCATAAGCCCTTCTTCAGGAATCAGATGAAAAGTACAAGTATTTAGCGAGTTTTGAGATTTGTAGCTCATTGATGATGTTACTAGTATGGTGACGCAACGTCTGACAAATGAACCTTCCAGCTCTGCGAGCAAACGTATATCCAGCACAAGTAATTCCCCTGACCACAGCTTTTTTAGTTTTTAGGAGCCTAACATTTCCTGAGGCGTAAGGTATTAAAACCTTTCAAGAGTTGACTGATTTTGGTAAGGAATATCATGACCTCAAACCTCCTCTAATTCTGAGATACAGTTTAGCTCAGCAGAGATGGATCATGTCCAGGGGATTATTGACAAGGTTAAGTTGACTGACAGAGGCATGTGACAATGTTTAACCCTTAATGAGATGCTGAGTCACTATTTGGTATGTGGGACTAATTATGTAACCATGCAAAAGTGCTGAGTAGCTGAAGCCCACTGGACTTCAAACAGACATACAACTGGTTTTATCAGTGGAAAATGCGGCATTTGTATAGCAATTGTGTAGCCTCACTCAGGACATAAGCTAAACAGAGGGACTCTAGGTCAACCCACTGCAAAACCCCAAAAGAAAGCCAAGTCTCAGCCAAATTGTTAACATTTTCTTCAGGATCTGGGCCGGCAGGCCATTGTAGTTGATGCTAGTATGTAGACTTCAGACAGCAAGAGTCTCACTAGGCCTGAATTGAGTAAGAGAACACTTAAGCTGGTATCCAGGAGTGAGCACGCCCCAGAAGGTCCACCTACATTTGGCTTGGAATAGATGAATTGCTCAACATCTAAATTAGAACCAATATAAACATCTGGTTAAAACGTCACCTGGTTCTAATGGAGGTCAGTACTGTGTGTCTGCATCAGTGATTGCAGAACCAGTCTTTATGAAAATTCACTGTGGATTCCAACCCTTATGTTGGCACTGAACATCAAAACTGGGAGACATTTACAAATTAAGGGTACAACTTTGGTTCTGGTCACGTATGAGAAGCAGCTGTTACCACTGATTGTAGTAAAAGGCAGATGGGGCAAAATTGGTTGAGAAAGTGTCACCTTGATTGGCTCAACATCCTTCAATTTAAAAATGGCTGTCTGAGTGACTTCCTAATTAAATACCTGTATGTGTTTCAGGAAGATCTAAAGATAATTAAAAAGAGTTAAGGCCTTGTGTTCACCAGGAAACAATTCAATGATTCTGCAAGGTCTGTGCAGTACCATTTGCCTTATGTGCAAAGTCGAGGCAGAAATCAGGAGCCTGGAAAACAAAGAAATGATCAAATCTGTACCATTTGCAAATTGAGCGGCACCAATTGTGAAGCCCGACCAGTTGGTTTGCTTTTGTAGGGATTTTAAACAAAAATCAATCGCTTTTCACAGCTGGGTAAATACCCAATCCCTTGCATAGGGCCTTTGCTGGCAGGGTAGGGTGCAGTCTTTCATGAGCATTAGCCATGCATATGTACAATTGCAGTTAGATGAGGATTCCCAGAAGTATGTTGTAATTAGCACTCATAAGGGTTTTCACCAAGATACAAGATTGCCATTTGGGATTTCATCAGCCTGTGTCATTTTTCAGCAGACGGTGGAGAACATTTTACAAGATCTAAACCAAGTCATCATTTATCTGGATAGAAGCATCAGGAATAAGGGTGATGAATTTATAGCATGGATCAGTCTTTGGAATTATAAAGTTATGGCCATTAAGGAAACTTGAATATCACAGGAGCAGGAACAATTGTTGAATATTCCAGGGTTTAGATGGTTCAAAAGAAATGGAGGGGAGGGAGGTAAAAGAGGTGGGGGAGTGGCATTGCTAATCAGGGATAGAAAGGGATAGGTTGCAGAAAGGGAGGTCATCGAGGACAGTTTGGCTACAGTCTATAGGTGAAAATCAGAAACAGGAAAGGAGCAGACACTTTATTGGGTGTTTTCTACAAAACCCCTAGTAGTGACATAGACACGGAGGAGCAGATTGGGAGGCAGATTTTGGAAAATTGCAGAAGTTACAGGGTTGTTGTCATGGGTGATTTTAACTTCCCTAATATTGATTGGAGCCTCCTAGTTCAAATAGTTTGGATGGAGCAGCTTTTGTCAAGGATTCTTGACTCAATATGTAGATAGACCAACTAGAGGGGAGGCCATACTGGATTTGGTGCTTGGCAACAAACCAGGCCGAGTGTCAGATCTCTTGGTGGGAGAGAATTTTGGTGACACTGATCATTACTCCTTGACCTTTACAATACTCATGGAAAGGGATAGGAGTAAACGGTGTGGGAAAGTACTTAATTGGGGGTGGGGGAATTAAAATACAATTAGACAGGAACTGGGCTGCCTAAAATGGGAACAAATATTCTAAGGAAAATGCACAACAGAAATGTGAAGGTTGTTTAGGGAGCACTTGCTGATAGTGCTGGACAGGTTTGTCCCACTGAGGCAACGAAGGGGTGGGATGGTGAAGGAACCTTGGGTGACAAGGCATGTAGAACTTCTAGGAGAAAATGAGGACTGCAGATGCTGGAGATCAGAGTCAAGAGTGTGTTGCTAGAAAAGCACAGCAGGTCAGGCTACATCTGAGGAGCAGGAGAATTGACATTTCAAGTCAAGAGGAAGAAGAAAGCTTACTTAAGACTGAGAGGCAAGGATCAGACAGGGCTCTAGAGGGTTACAAGGTGGCTAGGAAAGAACTGAAGAATGGACTTAGGAGAGCTAGAAGAGAGCATGAGAAAGCTTTGGCGTGTATGATTAAGGAAAACCCTAAGGCATTCTACACTACAGTGTTTCCACACTGTAAGTAATCTAATCTAATCTAATCTTATGTGAGGAGCAAGAGGGTGGCCAGGTAGGTCTGATCAGGGATAGCGCAAGGAACTTGGAGGAGATCCTTAATGAATACTTTGCTTCAGTATTCACTATTGCGAGGACCTTGTCATTTGTGAGGGCAACATGAAATAGGCTGATATGTTCGAATGAGTTGATGTTAAGGGTGAAGGTGTGCTGAAAAGTTTGAAAAACATAAGGATAGATAAGTTCCCTGGGCCAGATAGATATATCCAAGGTTCCTACAGGAAGGGATTGCTGCGCCTTTGGCAATGATCTTTGCGTTCTCACTGTCTACTGGAGTAGTGCCAGATGATTGGAAGGTGGCAAGTGTTATTCCCTTGTTCAAGAAAGGGAACAGGGATAATCCTCGGAATTACAGACCAATCAGTCTTAACTCTGTGGTGGACAATTAGAGAGGATTCTGAGAGACAGGATTTATGATTACTTGGAAATCATAGTTTGATTAGAGACAGTCAGCATGGCTTTGTCAGGGGCAGGTCATGCCTCACAAATCTTATTGAATTCTTTGACGATGTGACAAAACACCTTAATGAAGGTAGGGCAGTGAATATGATGTACATGGATTTTAACAAGGTGTTTGCTAAGATTCCCATGGTAGGCTCATCCAGAGACTAAGATGGCATGGGATACAGGGAAATTTGGCTGTCTGGATGCAAAATTGGCTGGCCTAGAAGACAGAGGGTGGTAGTATTGCTGACCAGTGGTGTTCTGAGGGATCTGTTCTGGATCCTCTGCTCTTAGTGATTTTTATAAGTGACTTGGATGAGGAAGTGGAATGGTGGGTTGGTAAGTTTGCCGATGACATGAAGGTTGGTGGAGTGGTGGATAGTATGGGGGCTGTCGTAGGTTGCCATGGGATATTGACAGGATGCAGAACTGGACTAAAGAACTGGCAGATGGAGTTCAACTTGGAAAAAGTGTGAAGTGATTCATTTTGGAAGATCGAATTTGAATGCAGAATACATGGTTAAAGGCAGGATTCTTGGCAGTGTGGAGGAATAGAGGGATCTTGGATTCCATTTCTATAGATCCCTCAAAGTTGCCATTCAAGTTGAGAGGGTTCTTAGGAAGGTGTGTGGTGTGTTGGTTTTCATTAGCAGGGGGATTGAGCTGTGAAATTATTCTGCAGCTCTATCAAGCCCTGGTTAGACCACACTTGGAATGTTGTGTTCAACTCTAGTCGCCTCAATATAGAAAGAATGTGAAAGTGTTAGAGAGCATACAGAACAGATTTACCAGGATGCTCCTGGACTGGAGGGCATGTCACCCCTCATCGGAGTGAAGAAGGGTGAGAGGTGACTTGATAGAAGTGTACAAGATGAGAGAAAAAGAGTGAATAGTCTGACACTTTTTCTAGGACAGAAATGGCTATCACAATGGGGCATAATTTTAAGGCAATTGGACGATTGGAGGAAGGGTCAGGTAGATGTTAGAGGTTGTTCTTTACAGGGAGAGTGGTGGGTGCGTGAAATGCACTGCCAGTAGTGCTAGTAGAGTCAGGTACATTAGGGACATTTAAACGACTCTTGGATAGGCATATAGATGATACTAAAAAGAGGGGTAGGTAGATTAGTTTGATTTTATTGTAGGAATAAAAGGTTGGCACAAGATCAAGGGCCAAAGGGCCTGTACTGTGCTGTACTATGTTCTATGTAAACATAGTCTTTAGACATTTTGCCAAGGTGGGTGTATGCCTTAGAAGGAAAAAAAATGTATGCTCCACAAACCCCATGTGTTCCTACTTGGGCTACAGAGTTGACAAGAATGGGTTACACCTGTTGCAAGATAAAGGGAGGGTGATCAAAGATGCTCTGGCTCCCACTTCTGTACCGGAGCTTTTCTCTTTCCTTGGATTAGTGAGTCATTATTGAAAGTTCATACATAATCTGGCCTCCATCATGGCACCCTTACATCTGCTATTGAAAAAGGGCCAGCCTAGGAAATGGTCACGTAGCTAAAATGTAGCCTTTAAGGAAGTGAAGAAGCAGCGGTGATTGTCTAAGGTGTTGGCACACTATGATCCTAAGCGAGATCTGGTGCTGAAATGCAATCCCTCCACATACAATTAGATTAGATTAGATTACTTACAGTGTGGAAACAGGCCCTTCGGCCCAACAAGTACACACCGACCCGCCGAAGCGCAACCCACCCATACCCCTGCATTTACCCCTTACCTAACACTACGGGCAATTTAGCATGGCCAATTTACCTGACCTGCACATCTTTGGACTGTGGGAGGAAACCGAAGCACCCGGAGGAAACCCACGCAGACACGGGGAGAACATGCAAACTCCACACAGTCAGTCGCCTGAGGCGGGAATTGAAACCGGGTTTCTGGCGCTGTGAGGCAGCAGTGCTAACCACTGTGCCACTGTGCCACCCAACACTACACAATATTGGTGTAGTGTTGGCTCACAGATGGCCCAATGGAGAGGAATGCCCAATAGACTATGCTTCCCAGACTTTGTCTAATGCAGAGTGCAAATATGCCAAGACAGGGAAGGAAGTTTTCAAGGTTATCTTTGATTTGAGAAAATTCCACTAATACCTTTAAAGACATCAATTTAGAAAAGTCACTATCCACAAACCCCTGCTCGGGTTACTCAAAGAGGACAAGGCTACGCCACCCATATCTTCAGGTCGAATTCAGTGGTGGGCTCTCATTCTAAGTGCTTACAATTATAACTTTGAAAGCCATTCTGGAGACTAAATAGCAGATGCGGATGACACTAGCTGCTTCCTGCTGGCAGACACACTGCCAGTGGTGCCATCACTGGCACTGATTTTACATATTCTAGACACTCTTCTGCTAAACATTTGTAGATACAAAAAGATCTTGTCCTGGCAAAACTAAAACAGCTGGTGGTGATGGGGGAACAACAAAAGGGCCATCATACATGAATTGACACCTTTCTGGGCCTGGCAAGACCAGATCACCGTAGAAGATAGTACTTTATTATGGGCAGCAAAAGTTATTGTCCTGAAAAGGAGTCACTGCCAGATACTGGTTGAACTCCACCAGCATCATTCGGGGTTTCCAAAATGAAGATTCTGGCAAGACATCTGGTGGACAGGATTGGATGCAGACATAGCTGCATTGGTGAGGCAGTGCCCACAATGCCAACAAGGACAAAAATTATCATCAGCAGCTCCCCCTCCCTCATGAGAATGGTCGGGTAGACCCTGGATTCGGTTATATGTCAGATATGCTGGCTCTTCCATTGTGAATGACCAAGTGGTTGGATGTGCAGGGAGTTCATTTGTCAAACATAGGGATCGTGATACAAAAACTGCAAGCATCTTTTGCAATACATGAGCTCCAAGTGTTGGTCATAGATAATGGGCCTTCATTTGTCAGCAGGGAATTTGAGTATTTCCCAATGTTGAATGCTATTCGGCATATAAACACAATTCCACACCATCTAACAGTCTGGTGGAAAGAACAATCCAAACTTTGGCAGGCTTAAAGCAACAGCCTATAGCTTTATTTGATAGCAAACTATCTGGTTCCTATGTGATTATAGGATCACCCCTCAATCAACTAGATGGACAGCTCCATCCCACGCTAAACCTGATCTTCCCAGACCTGGGTGTGGGGGGGAGGGGCGGGGATCTGGGGTGGGCGGGGAGGAGTGTGAAACAGCATCAAAAACTCCAAAGCTGGATTCAAGACTCTGCTATGCAAGAGAGTTTACTTCAGGGGACAAAGTTTGGTGCCAAAACCCTGGAAATGGCCCTGCATGGGTAACAGGCACAGTCGACGTGGGGCAAGGCCCTGTGATGTATAAACTTTGGGTATGTTAGGTGATCCTGAACAAGCATGTGGACCACAAAAGCTGCAAGTTCGCAAACAGGGCGGAAGCAAGACATAAGCCCCCATGGGTTCTCCCCCTTTGTCTAACAAAGAAACCTTGGGGTCTGCGATGGACATGGCAGATTTTGCAGCCATGATACCTTTTACACCTGAAAAGGATGAATTTCTTTCAAGATGCTCTAGGCCATACAGGTGAGTTACGGTCAGGTACATGGTGCCGATATCAGAGGCTGAGTCAGACTCTAATCTCCAGCATCTGCAGTACCCACTTCTGACGAGAGGGGAGGCCATATTGGATTTGGTACTTGGCAATGAACTAGACCAGGTGTCAGATCTCTCAGTGGGAGAGCATATTGGTAATAGTGATCACAACACCTTGACCTACACTCAGAGAGGGATAGGATCAGACAGTATCGGAAAGTATTTAATAGGGGGAGGGGAATTGCAATGCTATTCAGCAGGAACTGGGGCACCTAAATTGGGAACAGATGGTCTCAGGGAAATGCACAACACTGCTGCCTCACAGCACCAGAAACCTGGGTTCAATTCTCACCTCAGGCAACTGTCTGTGTGGAGTTTGCACATTCTCCCTGCGTCTGCGTGGGTTTCCTCCAGATGCTCCGGTTTCCTCCCACAGTCCAAAAATGTGCAGGTTAGATGCCATGCTAAATTTCCCATAGTGTTAGGTGAAGGGGTAAATGTAGGGGAATGGGTCTGGGTGGGTTGCTCTTTGGAGGATCAGTGTGGGCTTGTTGGGCCGAAGGGCCTGTTCCTACACTGTAAGTAATCTAATCTAATCTAAATGTGGAGGTTGTTTAGGAATCACTTGCTGATAGCATTGGACAGGTTTGTCCCACTGAGGCAAAGAAGGGATGGTAGGGTGAAGGAACCTTGGGTGACAAGGGATGTGGAACATCTAGCCAAGAGGAAGCTTACTTAAGGTTCAGGAGGCAAGAATCAGACAGGGTTCTAGAGGGTTATAAGGCAGCCAGGAAGGAACTGAAGAATTGACTTCAGAGAGCTAGAAGGGGGGCATGACGAAGCTTTAGCAGGTAGGATTAAGGAAAACGCTAAGGCATTCTACACTTGTGAGTAACAAGAGAATAGCTAGAAAGAGAATAGGGCCAATCAGGGATAGTGGAGGGAACTTCCGCGGGGTGTTGGAGGAGGTAGGGGAGGTTCTTAATGAATACATTGCTTCAGTGCTCACTACTGAGAGGGACCTTGATGTTCCTGAGGACAGTGTGAAACCAACTGATATGCTTGAACACGTTAATGTTAAGGAGGAGGATATGCTGAAAATTTTGAAAATCATAAGGAAAAATATGGGCCAGACGGGACATACCCTAGATTATTACAGGAAGCAAGGGAAGAACTGCTGCGTCTTTTCTGATGATCTTTGTGTTCTCACTGTCGACTGCAGTGTGCTAGATGTTGGAGGGTAGCAAATTCAAGAAAGGGATTAGGAATAATCCTGAGAATTACAGATCAGTCAGTCTCACCTCTGTGGTAGGTAAAGTATTGGGAGAGGATTCTGACAGACAGGGTTTATGATTACTTGGAATACCATAGTTTGATTAGAGATAGCATGGCTTTGTGAGGAGCAAGGCATTCCTTCATTAACCTAAATGAATTATTTGAGGATATGACAAAATGCATTGATGAAGGTAAAGCAGTAGATGTACTGTACATGGATTTTAGCAAGGCATTTGAGAAGGTTCCCTATGGTAGGCTCAATCAGAAAGTAAGGAGGTATCCGAAACTAGGAATCCTGGCTGTCTGGATACTGAATTGTCTGGCCCATAGAAGACAGAGGGTGATAGTAGATGGAAAGTATTCAGTCTGGAGCTTGCTGACCAATGGTGTTCTGCAGGGATCAGTTCTGGGACCTCTGCTCTTTGTGATTTTTATAAATGACTTGGATGACAAAGTGAAAGGGTTAGTTCATAAGCTTGCCGATGACACAAAAATTGGTGAAGTGGTAGATAGTGTGGAGGGCTGTTGTAGGATGCAACGGGACATTGACAGAGTGCAGAACTGGACTGAGAACTGCAGATGGAGTTCAACCTGGAAGTGTGTGAAGTGATTCACTTTGGATGGTGGAATTTGAATTCAGAATACAGGGTTAAAGGCAAGATTCTTGGCAGTGTGGAAGAACAGAGGGTTCTTGGGGTCCATATCGATATATTTTTCAAGTCGCCATCCAAGTTGGTAGGCTTATTAAGAAGACGAAGGAGAAAGTGAGGTCTGCAGATGCTGGAGATCAGAGCTGGAAATGCGTTGCTGGAAAAGCGCAGCAGGTCAGGCAGAGGGTTCTTGGGGTCCATATCGATATATTTTTCAAGTCGCCATCCAAGTTGGAAGGGCTTATGCCCGAAACGTCGATTCTCCTGTTCCCTGGATGCTGCCTGACCTGCTGCGCTTTTCCAGCAACACATTTCCAGCTTATTAAGAAGACACATGGTGTGTTGGCTTTCATTAGCAGGGGGAATTGAATTTAAGAGCTGAGAGATTGTGCTGCAGCTCTATAAAGCCCTGGTTAGACAACACTTGGAATATTACATTCAGCTCTGGTCGCCTCATTATTAGACAATAGACAATAGGTGCAGGAGTAAGCCATTCAGCCCTTCGAGCCTGCACCGCCATTCAATATGATCATGGCTGATCATTCCTAATCAGTATCCTCTTCCTGCCTTATCTCCATAACCCTTGATTCCACTATCTTTGAGAGCTCTATCCAACATTGGAAGGATGTTAAAGCTTTAGAGAGGGTGCAGAGGAGATTTACCAGGTTGCTGCCTGGACTGGAGGGCATGTTTTATGAAGAAAAGTTGAGTGAGCTAGGATTTTCTCACTGGAGCAAAGAAGGGTGAGAGGTGACTTGATAGAGGTGTATAGGATGATGACAGGCATAGATAGAGTGGGTAGCCAGGTACTTTTCCCCAGGGCAGAAATGGCTATCACGAGTGGGCATAATTTTAAGGTGATTGGAGGAAGGTTCAGGGGAGATGTCAGAGGTAGGTTCTTTACACAGAGCGGTGGGTGCGTGGAATGCATTTCCAGCAGTGGCTGTAGAGTCAGATAAATTAGGGACATTTACACGACTCTTGGATAGGCACATGGAAAATGCAATGAATGGTATGTAAGTTAGTTTGATCTTAGAGTAGGAAAAAAAAGGTCGGCACAAGATCAAAGGCCGAAGGGCCTGTAGTGTGCTGTATTGTTCTATATATGACTGTGTTATTCTACAAACAATCATTTGTAGTATTGTAGTATATGTGGACTAACTGTTCGGAGCCACCTCCACCTACAACCTCATACATTATGTTTTTGGTGCAGTGGTAACACAGAAGACAAGTCCACTTTGTGCTCATAATTTGCGCAGAACTTCCATTACATTGCTCCGACAGACCGTGCTTGTATTTTCAATGGAAGTGACTGAAAACCCTGTAGAATGTCCTGTAGGAAAAGAAGGACTCGGGAGGGATAGTTATGTGAAGCACAGGTGTAGTGTTAGATGAAAATGTCCATCATGAATTGGGACCAATAATTCTGAATTTCTCAGATATTCTGTTTCAATTATGGCGTTATATTGACAAATATATGAGGTCCATAGTGCCCTACAAAGGGAACATCTGGAAGAAATAGAAGGAACTTTGAAAAAGGCACACATGTAACATGTTAAGGTACAGCAGAAGAGTCAGAAAATAGAGACAGATATTAAAAACATTAAGGAACATAGCTGTGGGCAATATCTGGAATTGGGGTATTGATATACTCATGGCAGTCAGGGTTTGTTCTATTTCATATCTTGTTATTATTTTCCGTATATTTTACTTTTTCTACTATAATTTTTTGCCATTGGTGTCACCAACAAATGCAGCTGCTGAAAATGGAATTAGCTCAGTTATGACATGATAATCAATATTGCAACTGGTAGCAGTGTTATTTCACAGTAATAACTTATTGTCTTTAATGACATGATTAATAGCCTACTATGTTTCATGATTTATTTACTGATCATTATTTTGTAATTCATTTATTGATTATTGGTTTGTATATATCTGTACTACATAATGAAATAGGGTATTTTGTTTAAATTGTACACTATATAGCAACACAACTTGAATATGAACCAGTGTGATGGAAAGTGCTTAATTATACTGGTGTTTGTTCATCATATTAAAAATAATGAACAAAGAGGAGGAACTGTGATATTGTAAATTTCAGAACTTTAATCATTTCAGGGAGTGAAAGAATTACCAATAACTCTTCCTGGAATAAACTGTTTCCCAAGATGAAAGGGACAAGGAGAAACTGTTATAAAGAATTAAAAGCAACGTGCCAATTACCATTCCGAGGGAAAAAGGAATTGAAGAAATATAACTTGTTTTCTGGGAGAGAGGACGGAACAATTGTTTGATAACTTGTTACCTTGTGACATGTGGGCAATTAAGGTTGTCTGCACAAGAAACAAAGAAGTTACTCTGGATAAGGTGACGAGCTACAGACATGATT
Source organism: Chiloscyllium plagiosum (assembly GCF_004010195.1). Taxonomy (NCBI): domain Eukaryota; kingdom Metazoa; phylum Chordata; class Chondrichthyes; order Orectolobiformes; family Hemiscylliidae; genus Chiloscyllium; species Chiloscyllium plagiosum. The sequence goes on along the minus strand of NC_057718.1, from coordinate 73,157,558 downwards.
CCAGAAGTGTAATGAATATTGTTGATTATTAATAATCCTTTAGATCCATTAATGTCACAACAGAAACTTCACAAGACAAACAAAATCCTATATATTGGTGAATAGCTGGGATCCAAGAACTGATAAAGGAGAAAGTGAGGACTGCAGATGCTGGAGATCAGAGCTTGAAAACTGTGTTGGAAGAAGGGCTTATGCCCGAAATGTCGATTCTCCTGATCCAAGAACTGATCCCTGTGATATCTCAATCGTCACTGGCTACCATTCAGACCCTATTCTTTGTTTCCTACCTGCCAGCCAGTTCTCTATCCATGTCAGTACATTATACCAAATCCCACACACGCTTTAATTTTCCATGCTAATATCTACTGTAAGACTTTATTGAAAGCCTTCTGAAAAACCCAAATGAACTACCTCTCCTGGTTCCCATTGATCAATACTACTGACTATATCCTCAATAAATTCCAATAGATTTATAAGCAAACCTTTCACATATCCTGCCTCTGTGTCTCTCCAATCCTAAAGTTAAAAATCACACAACACCAGGTTATAGTCCAACAGGTTTAACTGGAAGCATTGGCTTTTGGAGCGCTGTTCCTTCATCAGGTGGTTGTGGAGTATAAGTTTGTAAGACACAGAATTTATAGCAAACGTTTACATCGTGATGTAACTGAAATTATACATTGAAAAAGACCTGGATTGTTTAAGTCTCTCATCTGTTAGAATGACCATGTTGGTTTCAGTTTTTTCATATGTCAATCACAAAATCTTTTTAAAAGTTACATTCTCAAGTGAACTTTAACAATTGGTGTCATGTTGACCTGTTTGTTTTCCAGTGCTTTGTTATTACATCTTTTATATGGACTGCAGCAATTTCCCAATTACTGATGTTGGGCCAACCAGTGTAAAATTTTCTCTCTACGACCTGTTTTAAATAGTGGGGTTACATTAGCTGTCAAAAGTGTGGCACACAGCAGGTCAGGTAGCCTCTAAGGAGCAGGAGAGCCTTTGGATGCTACCTCTCCTGCTGTGCTTTTCCAGCATCACACTTTTTGACTCTGATCTCCAGCATTTGCTGTCCTCACTTTCTCCTCGGGTTACATTAGCTACCCTCCAATCCATTGGAACTATTTCAGAGTCCACAGAATCTTAAAAGATGACTACCAACACATCTCTATTTCTAAGGCCACTTCCTTAAGCACTCTAGGATACAGTCTGTTTGGACCAGGGCATCTGTCAGCCTTTAATTCCATCAATTTCCCCAACACATTTCCCTTCTCATACTGATGTCATTCAGTCCCTCACTCTCACTGGACCATGTGCTTCCCAACATTTTTGGATGTTATTTGTGTCCTTTATGAAGATAGAACCAAAATACGTACTTAATTGGTCTATCATTTCTTATAATGATAGACCAACTATATCATCCCATTATAACATCCCATTTCCTACTGTAAGAGATCAATATTTATCTTCACTAATTTTTTTCTCTTTACAACAGTTTATATCTTTCCAACAAGCTTATTGTTTTCTCTATATTTCCTCTCTTATATCAACCCTTTACTCCTTTAATGAAATCTAAACGTCTTCCATTCCTCAGGTCCACCGATCTTTTTGGCTAATTTACATGGCCGTTCCTTGTATCTAGTACTATCCCTAATTTCCCTTGTTAGCCATGGTCAGGATATCATTTTATTTTTGTGGCAGCAAACAATGAACAATTTTGCAGTTCCTCCATGCACTCTTTAAATGTTTATCATTGCCTATCCACCACCATCTCTTTAAGTAATAATTCTCTATTTGTCATAGTCAGCTTATTGTCGTAGTTTATTGTACTCAGATTCAGGAACGTAGATGTGCATTAATGATGCCAAGGCATACGGGCCAAGTGCTGCAAAATGGGATTTGAATGGGTAGGTGCTTGTTTTCACCAGCAAACTTGATGATCTGTAGAGACATTTTCTGTGCTTGTAGACCTCTACGACTCTATGTCTGAGCTTTTTGTGCTGTCTGGTCAACTCTTTTACTGTAGATCACGAAAATTATGTTAATTTAAGACACCACTTTTTGTAAAGACTATTCCAAGTGGTTTTCTAGTCCTTTCCTGAAAACAAGTCAGAATTTACCGCAATAAAAATGTATAACTCATTAAAGTCTTCTTTAGAATCAAAGTTCCTAAATGATAAAATTACAAAATATGATTGTCCTACATACGTTTGGGATTGAATCCCTAAAAGTCATAATTTTCACAAGAGTCATAAAACACGTAGAGGCCTCCTTAGCAGAAGAAAAGAATTAAATTTCATCATGTCTAATCCCTGGAAATTGAAATACAGTATTTTAAAAGACTAAACTTCTACATGGATAAATAAAATTATTAGTAAAATACACGATTTGGAGATGCCAGTGTTGGATGTATGAAGGTAAAAATCACACAACACCAGGTTATAGTTCAACAGGTTTAATTGGAAGCACTAGCTTTTGGAGCGCCGCTCCTTCATCAGGTGGTTGTGGAGGACACAATTGTAAGGCACAGAATTTATAGCAAAAGTTTACAGTGTGATGTAACTAAAATTACATATTGAAAAATACCTTGATTGTTTGTTAAGTCTCTCATGTGTTAGAATGACCATGATAGTTTCACTTCTTTCATATGTAAATCACAAAACTTTTTTAAAAAGTTATATTCTCAGGTTAACTGTAACAATTGGTGTCAGGCCAGATAAGATGTTGAAGTTGTTAGCCTCCTGTGTTCTGTTGTCTGTGCCACAATCTTTAGACTAATTTAATCTAAAAAATTAGTTAACAGAGTCTTACATGGATTCATGCAGCTTTTGAGCAAAGTACAATGTAACTCTGCAAGTACAAATTCACCCCACGAACACATATGTGCATGTGGGTTTGTGTGTGTGTGTCTGTCTGGAGTGGGGGGCTGTGAATGTCTGTGAGAGAGAGTGTATATGTGTGTGAGTATAAAGGGGTCTAAGTCTGTGAAAGGGTGCACGTGTGAGTGTGAGAGTGTGTCTGTAGGAGTGTGTGTGAGTGTCTGTGCGAGAGAGAGAGTGTGTCTGTGAGAGGATGCATGTGATGGTGTGGGAGTGTTGTGTATAGGTGTGTGTGTACAGGAGTGCCTGTGGTGTGTGTGTGTGTGTGTGGGGTGGGAGGCTGTGAGTGTCTGTGAGAAAGAGTGTATATGTATATGTGTGTGAATGTAAAGGGATCTAAGTTTGTGAGATGGTGCATGTGTGAGTTCAGGAGTGTGTGTGTCTGTTGGAGTGTGTGAGAGTGTCTGTGTATGTATAGGAGTGTGTGTGTATATAGAAGTGTCTGTGTGTGTAGAGTGCAATGATGGTCACCTGTAGTGTGACATGAACCCAAGGTCCCGGTTGAGGCCCTCCCTATGGGTACCGAACTTAGCTATCAGCCCCTGCTCGGCCACTTTTCACTGCTGCCTGTCCCGAAATCCGCGTTGGAGGATGGTCACCTGAAGGTCCGAGGTTGAATGTCCAGAACCGCCGAAGTGTTTTCCAACAGGGACAGAACATTCCTGTCTGTTGATTGTTGTGTGGTGCCCATTCATTCGTTGCAGTAGCCTCTGCTCGGTTTCACCAATATACCATGCCTCAGAGCATCCTTGCCTGCAGCGTATAAGATGGACAACGTTGGCTGAGTCACATGATTACCTGCCACGTACATGGTGGGAGGTGTCCCCACGTGTAATGGTTGTATCCATGTCTACACTAAGACATGTCTTAAAGCGCCTACCGTGACAGGGTTGTATGGAGTTGTCTTGAAAGCTGGGTAGTTTGCTATGAACAATGATCTGTTTGAGGTTGTTTAAAGCTGAAAATGTGTTGCTGGAAAAGCGCAGCAGGTCAGGCAGCATCCAGTGAACAGGAGAATGGACGTTTCGGGCATAAGCCCTTCTTGAGGTTGTTTAAAGGCAAGCAGTGGAGGTGTGGGGAAGAGCTTTGCGAGGTGCTCATCCTCACTGACAATGTGTTGCAGGTTGTGAAGAACATGGCGTAGTTTCTCGGCTCCTGAGAAGTACTGGGCAATGAAGGGTACCCTGTTGGTTGCAGCAAGTGTCTGTTTCCTGAGGAGGTCATTATGGTTCCTTGCTGTGGCACGTCAGAACTGGTGGTCGATGAGTTGAGCATCGTACCCCATTCTTATGAGGGCATCCCTGAGTACTTCCATGTGCCCGTCATGTTCCTCCTCATCTGAACAGAGCTGGTGTACACGTTGGGCTTGTTGATAGCGGATGGCTGTTTAAATGTTTTGGAAGGAAGCTGGAGAAGTGTAGCATTGTGAGGTTGTCTGTGGGTTTGCAGTAGAGTGTGATGCTGAGGTGTCCATCCTTGATAGAGATGGATGTGTCCAAGAATGAGACAGATAGTCGAGAGTAGTCCATGGGGAATTTGATGGTGGGATGAAACTTGTTGATATCACTGTGGAGTTTTATCAGTGATTCCTACACCATGGGTCCAGAGGAAGTAAATGTCATCAATGTACCTGGTGCATAATGTTGGTTGGAGGTCCTGCGTAGAGAAGAAGTCATGTTCGAACTTGTGCATGAAGATGTTAGCATATTGGGGTGCAAATTTTGTCCCCATGGCTGTTCCATGTTTCTGGATAAAGAACTGGTTGTTAAAGGCGAAGACGTTGTGATCGAGGATAAGGCGGATGAGTTGTAGGACGGTGTTCTGAGATTGGCAATTGTTTGTGTTGAGTACTGAGGCTGTTGCCACTCCCAACTCACACATGACCCTCTCACAGACTTAAGACCCCTTTACACTCACACATACACTCTCTCGCACAGACACTCACAACCCCAAACACAAGACATATGCACACACACAAACCCACATGCACGCATACACATACGTTTGTGGGATGAATTTGTACTTGCAGAGTTACATTGTACTTTGCGCAAAAACTGCATGCATCCATATAAGACTCTGTTAACTAATTTTTTAGATTAGAATCAGTCTAAACATTGTGGCACAGACAATAGAACACAGGGGGCTAACACCTTCAACATCTTATCTGGTCTGACACCAATTGTTACAGTTAACCTGAGAATGTAACTTTTTAAAAAAATTTTGTGATTTACATGTGAAAGAACTAAAACTATCATGGTCATTCAACGGATGAGAGACTTAACAAACAATCAAGGTATTTTTCAATGTATAATTTCAGTTACATCACTCTGTAAACTTTTGCTATAAATTCTGTGCCTTACAATTGTGTACTCCACAACCAACTGATGAAGGAGCAGCGCTCCGAAAACTAGTGCTTCCAATTAAACCTGTTGAACTATAATCTGGTGTTGTGTGATTTTTAACTTCATAACATACAGGTATTGTTATAAACTTATTTTAACAAAATACCTCCTATAGTGGACCTCCTAATTGTGGAGCTACCTGGAAGGAAACGTTTGTCAACACCAGGAAATATGGCTACTGCGTGGAAGAGGTTACTAGGGCTTTATTTTGGGTTGGGGGCATGGGTTTGGAGGGAGCAGTTTCCTAGACCTGGGAGTTCGATGGAATTGTAGTCTCAGGGCCTGGGTATTTGGAAGAGTGAGGGAAACAGCCCAATGCCCTGTGAAGAATTTGTTTACTGACGAGCGTAGTTTTGAAACTCAGGCATTGTTGGCAGAGAAGGTAGCAGCTCAAGGACATGTGGCCATGCAGGTATATTACTGTAGGCCTGAAGCGATAGCTTGAGAGTTGGGTTGTGCACTATTACATAAAGGAAGGGGTTTTGATGGAGAACTGGAAGTGACAGTTTACATTTGAAGCTTTTGGCTATATAAATGGTTGCATAGCAGCATTTGATCTATAATTTTTATGACAATATGCTTAGACATTTTAGTCATCCTGACTTTGTAGTTGTATTGAAATTTAAAAGTGTGGTACTAGAAAAAGCATAGCAAGTCAGTCCACATCTGAGGTGCAGGAGAATCAATGTTTCAGGCATAAGCCCTTCATCAAGAATATGGACGGGAAAGCGGGTGAGAGATAAAAAGGTGTATGGGGGTGGGACTGGGGAAGTAGATGGTATGGCGATTGGTGGATACAGGTGGGAAGTGATTGACATGTCGATGAGGACGGTGGAGCGGATAGGCAGGTCAGGTTAGGAGGGCAGTACAGAGTTGGAAGATTGAATTGTTAATGTTAATGCCGTGGGGTTGTAGGAGCCAAGGCATTCTTCCTCAAATTGGTGGGTGTCTTTGTTTTGGCAGTGGAGGAGGGCCAGGATTTTTATGACCCTGGGGGAGTGAGAGGGAGAATTGAAGTGGTTAGCCACAGGGTGGTGGGGTTGCTTGGAGCGAGTCGCTTCATGAGTTGGCGCTCTGTCTATCCAATGTAGGGGAGTGCACATTTAGAGCAGCAGATGCAGTAAATGATGTGGGAGCATGTGCAGGAAAATCTCTGCAAGGTTTGAAATGATCCTTTAGGGCCTTGGACAGAGGTGCAGTGGGAGGGTGTGGGTGCAGGTTTTGCACCTCGTGTGGTGGCAGGGGAAGGTGTCAGGTGTAGAGAGTGGTTTGGTGGGGAGTGTGGACCTAACAAGGGAGTCTGGAGGGAATGGTCTGTGCGGAACAAATAGGAAGGGAAATATATTTTTGGTGGTGGGGCCTGACTGTAGGTGGTGAAAATGGCGGAGGATAATGCGCTGTATCTGGAGATTCGTGGAGTGGAATGTAAAAACCGGTGGGTTCTACCCTTGTTGTGGTTGGGGAGGTGGGGTTCGAGGGCAGATGTGCGGGAAGTGGAGGAGATGTGATGGGGGTTATTATTGATCACATGGGAGGGAAATTGCAGTGCTTGAAATAAGAATACATCAGGATGTCCTGGAGTGGAATTGCTCCTCCCGGGAGCAGATACAGCAGACACTGAGGAATTAGGAGTAAATGATCACATTTTTACAGGGGTGATGCGGGTGGAAGGTGGTGTAGTCAAGGTAACTGTGGGAATCTGTGGGTTTGAAATATGAGTTGGTCGCCGGAGAGGTCCAGGAAAGTGTCAGAGACAGTCCATGTGAACTTGACGTCAGGGTGGAAGATATTGGTGAAGTTGGTAAACTCCTCAACCTTCACATGGGAGCACAAGGTGGCGCCAATGCAGTCATCAATGTAGTGGAGGAAAGGTAGCTATGGATAAGGGACTGTTCCACATACCCTACAAAGAGGCAGGCATAGCTGGGGCTCAAGTGTTGCACGTGATTACTGCTCCTGTCTGTAGGAAGTGGGAGGATTCATAGAAGAAGTTGTTGAGGGTAAGGACCAGTTCTGCCAATCAAATTAGAATGTTGGTGGAGGGGGACAGGTTGCGTCAGCAGGAGAGGAAGAAACAGAGGGCTTTAAGGCCTTTGTCATGGGGGATGGAGGTGTATAGGGACTGGATGCCCATGGTGAAGATGAGGTGTTGGGGACCAGGGAATCAAAAGTCATGGAGGTGGAGGGCGTGGGTAGTGTCCCGGACTTATGTGGGGAGTCCATGGACCAAGGGGTACAGGTCAGAGTCAAGATATGAGAAGATGAGCTCGGTGGGGCAGGAGCAGGCGGAGACAATCGCTCAACTGAAATCAAGTGTGTGGGTTTTGAGTAAGTGGTGGAACTAGGTGGTGCGGGATTGGGGAACTATGACCCTTGCCATCACACTGCCTACCAACCCACTTGGCACCTTTCCCTGCCACCACATGAGATTCAAAATCTACGTCCACACCTCCCCTCTCACTTCCATTCAAGTCCCTAAAAGAGCATTTCAAATCCTGTAGACACTTTCCTGCACATCCTCCCACCTCATTCACTGGATCCACCCTTGATGTGCTCTCCTCTACACTGCGGAGACCAAGTGCCAAATCATGAAGCTTTTCAGTGAAATTGTCTGGTCTGCACTCACCAAACAACCCCACCATCCTGTGGCCAAACATTTGAACTCCCCCTCTCATGCAAATGCTGGCTCCTCTCCACCACCAAATCAGAGCCATGCACCAACTGGAGGAAGAACGCCTCATCTTCCACCTTGGGACCCTACAACCACATGGCATTAGCATTGACTTCACCAGTTTCCGAATCTCGCCAAATACCCAAACCCATCCCAGATCTAACCCTCCAACTTGGCACTGACCTCTTGATCTGACCTACCTGTCCATCTTCTTGCCCACTTATCCTCTCCACCCTCCCCAACAACTTATTGCAATCACCTCCCAGCTGCATCGGCCATTGCCATCCCAACTACCTTCCCCCAAGCCGCATCCAAACCCTATTTATTTCTCAGCCACCTTGCCCCTCCACAATCCTGATGAAGGACTTATGCCTGACACATCGACTCTCCTCAGATGCTGTTGTGTCTTTTTCAGTGCCACACTTTTTGGCTCTGACTCCCCAGCATTTGCAGTTGTCACTTTCTCCTAATTGTATTGGAATGTCCGGCTTCCTTGCACAGGAGAACAGTCTGGATGTTGGGCAACACATCCTGGGCTAGCTCTTGTTGAAGTGCTCATCATTGCAGATGGCAGAAGTGATGCAGGTCTTTTTCTCAATGTATTTCCCCCACCCATCCCCAACCCCAGTTGGAGGATTGACCCTCAGTACCAGGTACTTGAGAACAGAGTAGATGAGGCCTGCTAAGATTGGAGTTCCAGGATTTTGACCTAGTGACAGAGGAGGATGGGTGTTTTAATTCCAAGTCAGTATGCTGTGTTGGTTGGAGATGAATTTGCAGAATTGTATTTGCAAATACATTCTAGTTTTGTTCAAAAAGCACACAACTGCCGGCAGTCAATCCATATAGCATTTTATAAATTCCTACTTTGGAAATAGAACAAGTCTGACCCAAGATTGGGATACAGACAGATTCTAACCTCACACCATTAATGCATTGTTTGAACTGAGATGTCATTTATTTATAAAACCTTAAGTTATCTCAAGAATGTGACCTAAAAGTAGTGACCTGGGATTAACATATGTATAAACCGAAACCTGCAATCCATTCTAATAGATGAAAGATTTAACAGCAATCTTGGTTTGTTCAATACATCGTTTTAATTGCATGACAATGTGATCTTTTGCTATACATTCTGTCACATTAAGTCACATGAGATCCGTGGTGAGTTAATAAAGTGGATATAAAATTGGCTTGGTTGCAGAAGACAGGGCAGAAAACAAATGGAGGCTGTTTTTCTGTGGTATTTCACAAGTGATAGTGATGGGACCTCTTCTGTTTGTAATATAAATGATTTGGATGAAAATGCAGGTGGTCTGATTAGTAAATTTGCAGATGATGCAAAAATTAATGGAATTGAGGAAGTGACGAAGGTTAGCAAAGGATTCAGCACGATATAGGCCATTTGGAAATTTGGACGGAGGAATGGCAGATGGAGTTAAACTTGGACAGATGATGCAGTTTGGGGGGTCAATGCAAGATGAAAATATGCAGTAGTTGGTAGGACCCTTTGGAGTGTTGATAAACAGGGATCTTGAGGTGTAAGACCATAGTTCCCTGAAAGTGTCAATACATGTGGATAAGGTGGTAAAGAAGTTGTATGGCATGCTTGCCTTCATCGGTTGTCAAGTCATGTTGCAGTTGTATAAGACTTCAGTTAGGCCACATTTGGAGTATTACTTGCAGCTGTGGTCACCACACTATAGAAAGGATATGAGTGCTTTGGAGATGATGCAAAAGAGGTTTACCAGGATGTTGCCTGGATTGAAGTGCTTTAACTATAAAGAGAGATTAGGCAAACTCAGATTATTTTTGCTTGAGCGTCAGAGACTGAGAGTCAAACTGAGAGAAGTATATAAAATCATGAAAGGCATGAATCATGTGGATAGTCAGTCATTCTTTCTCCACCTACATCCCCCCACCCCCACCCAAGGTGGAAGGGTCAAACACTAGACGGCATAGGTTTAAGGTGAGAGGGGAAAGTAAAATGGAGATGTGTAAGGCAAGCTTTTTAAACAAAATGTGGTCTTTGCCTGGAATGTGCTGCCACAAAAGATGGTAGCAACGTTTAATAGGCATTTAGACAGACATATGAACAAGCAAGGAATGGAGGGATATGGAACATGTACAGGCAGATCGGATTAGTTCAGAATGGCATCATGGTTGGTTCAACAGTGGGCAGAACAGCCTGTTCCTGTGCTGTACTGTTTAGAAGGTTTGGAAGCCGTCAAAAGAGCCTGGCTTGAGTTTCACTTTAGTTTTATTTCACCCAAAATTCCTGCATTTCCCTTGTTACTTATTGTTTTATCACCATTCACCCCTATTCTTCTGGTGAAGTATCACTTTTTTTTGCCAAATGTTGGGCACCTGGCAGTCAGTGCAGAGGTCGCCCTGGCTGAATTGGCACCAAGGCATCAGCGAATAATTAGAAAGAGAGGAATCATATGATGTGAAAGGACTGAGAAAGGCTCTTAGGAAAGAAAAATGAAAATAGATTGTAACATATTTTATATCATAACCGTTGGCATTTGATGTTTATGTACCATATAGATTTCTGTCTACACTCAACATTCAAGATCTGTGGTCAAGCCTACAGACATATTAAATCAATTGTAATATTTTTCTTTTAGAAATTTATGTTGAAATATCAGAGATTGTGTGACTGGAAGAATTCCAATTTCTGTTTCTCCATTGCAGTTCTCATACATGGATTGGAGATACTCCAGGGTCTGTGTGGAGCAGGGTGTGCGTACGATTTGCAAGCACTGGCATCATGAACTGAAAGCCGGGCTTTCCACCAGCAAAGATGAATGCTGTAAGAGGTATCCAAGTTGATGACTTGATGCTGACTTTATTTCTGAGCATCCATTGCGCATTTCAATAGCTTATCATATTTGTAGCTAATTCTTTCTTTTGCAAACATTCTTCATACATTATCTGAACAGCCAGGGGATAAGTGAAGAGAAACCAACAAAAGGAGATTTGGAAGATCATCTTGTACACAGTGGAGAAAATGCAGTCCCTAAATAAGAAGCCATTTTTGGTTTCTTTTTCTGGGATTCCTTTAGTTAAAATTATTGTCTTTATACAATCACAGTGCATAACTTATGTCACATTTTCAATGCATTCTTGATTTTAGATGCCTTGATAACAGTTAATTATGGTTTGCTTTTGACAATTTCATGTATAATTATTTCCATGTTTTCAGTTTTTATTTTTGTGTTTCTTGATAAAAGTTTAAATAAAAAGAAAAGCATGACAGTCCTGCTGTCATGCATTTTTTCCCCTTTTTATTGATCCCACTTTATTGATCTTATATTAACAATAAAGCATAAAGCTGAAAAACAGTGGGGAAACAATTCACATTATAAAGATATTTGCATCATGCAATTACCAGAAGGGAGGCATACTGCCTAGCTACTAGTATTGGCTGGCATTAATAGTCTATTGCACCACTAGCAGCAATAGTTGAATCCAACTGACAGAAGTGAATCAGAAAGTTACTTGAGTAGTTCTTGTGGCATAATGACAGTGTCCCTACCTCTGAGATCGGGGTTCAAGTTTCACCTGCTCCAGATGTGTGTAATAACATCTCTGAACAGGTTGATTAAGAAAATATCCTGAATGCAACCAGATGTCTGGGAGGTGAGATGTGGTACACATCTCCTGGGATGCTCCAGGAGGTGTGTAATACATGTCTGAATATTGATTAGAAAATCTTTAAAATTATATAGCTAACGAAAAGGCTGAATGCTACCAGTTCTTAACATTTTAGTAGTATTTAGATGTACTCCTGTGACGGCAAGGCATAACACTTTGGGCCAAGTGCAGGAAAATTGGATTAGAATAGTTAGGTGGCTGTTTTTGACTGGCACAGATTTGATGGGCCAAAGGGTCTTTTGTATGCTGTAAACCTCTATAATCCTAACCAGAAAATACTCTCCACCTATGCCATTTATCAACAATTTGGCTTCTTTGAACTCTCTGGAGGGAAAACTAAAAGCTTCTCCAGCAAGAGAGTTTGAGCAGCCCTTTGTAACTCTTAGTATAGCTACGGACTGCATTTTTTTTTTGAAAAGGAGTGATCTTTTCTCACACAAAAACCTTCATATTTCTTATCTACTATGGCTATCATCTGCACTCACAGTAGTGTCTCACTTGGTCTCTTAGTTCTAGAAAAAGCTACAATTTGATTCACGGCCTTTTCCTTTGAAGTTCCCTTTCAGACTCATTATTTTGCATTCTAAATAATTCCATGGGCTTTTATCTCAACTTCCAGCATGCTGAATGAATATGTTCTACCTTGTTGCAGAGAAAGACCTCAGATTCCAAGTTTTCGCCTCCATTGTCAGTACTTTCCCTTTTGGTCTGAGGAGGAGACTTTGAAATTTTCACAGTTAACCATTTGTCACCTTCCTTTCACTCTCCTATTTTCAATCCCTTTTGAATTTATGGGGTTGACTGAGAAACGTTTCAGTTTTATAGTTTAGCTCAAAATCATCAGCCATTATGATGGCACAGTGGTTAGCACTGCTGCTTCACAGCACTAAGGAGCAGGTTCGATTCTAGCCTTGGGTTACTGTCTGTGTGTACTCTGCACATTCCCCCAGTGTCTGCAGGAGTTTCCTCCAGGTGCTCTGGTTTTCTCCAACAGTCAAAAGTTGTGCAGGTAGGTGGATGGCCCAAACTGCCCAGTGATGTGTTGGTTATGTGGATTAACCATGAGAAATGCAGGGTTACAGGGACAGGGTAAGGAGGTGGGAGGTTCAGTGTGATTTTGATGGGCCGAATGGCCTGTTTCCATGATGTAACAGTTCTATGATCATTGCTGCCTATCAACTCTTTGGAATAAGGGTTCTTACTACAGAAGATAGCAAGTTTTAGAATTTATCTAGAAGAATAATCTTTCTAAAAGCTTCTTACATGGCTTCATCTTATATTGCTTGTATCCACTTACCAAATTGTTTAATCCTTTTAAATTAATCACAGGTTTGCCTAAGCTAATTCCTTAAATTCTGAAATGTTATTTTCAAGTATTCTTAAGTTCGCAATACTGCGATTCCAGCAACGATCGTTTCACGTGCTTCGTTCTGTGCATGCAACAATGTCAGTGCTAAAGTCTCTGCGGTGTTCTGTGCATACCCCAATGTCTGCTGTCGTCAGAGCATGCGAGAGGTACAGCACTTACATTGAGCAATTTCATCTCAAAAATTAAACTGTTAGTTTATTGCTCTCTGTCTGAGACAAGAACGCTCTTGTATAATTCTTGCAGGATGGCATTACTCTTATACATACCAATTGTCTTTCAAATTTGTTCTTTTTCCTGCATATCCCACAATCTAAATCAACCAGAGCCATCCACTTCTGCAACCACAATTGCAGTGGAAAGTGATGATGATGATAACGACCCTCTGTCCCTGCATTAACCATATTTAATCAATGTTAAATCTACTTTTGTTTCATTAATATGATTTAAAATATTCATTCAGGCTGTGTTGTACTTTGGGTGATTTTTGAGCAAACATGAGTGTTATGTTTTGCTGGTGTGCCCCATTATTTCTATTAAGTGATTTTCTACTAACAGAGATTTTGCTGGAATGCAACTATGATGATATAGGAGAACTACCTGTAGTGCTATATGCTGATAGTTTTTGATTGTATAACAAATATTTAGCCTCTAGGTAGTCATAGAAATTCTCATTTAATACAGAAAGCACAGACCAGGTTATCAACTGGATCTGAAAATCAAACAAACTGGGGAATCTTTGCATACTTATTTTAAAAGACATGATTTGGAGAGTACAAAGTTAAAAATCACACAACACCAGGTTATAGTCCAACAGGTTTAATTGGAAGCACACTAGCTTTTGGAGCGTCGGTCCTTCCTCAGGTAGTTGTGGAGGACACAATTGTAACGCACAGAATTTATAGCAAAAGTATGGTGTGATGTAACTGAAATTATATATTGAAAAATACCTTGATAGTCTGTTGAGTCTTTTACCTGTTCGAATACTATGTGTATTCTTTCATGTGTAAACCACAAAACTTTTTTTAAAAAAGTTGCATTCTCAGGTTAACTGTAACATTTGGTGTTAGCTAGACAATATGTTGAAGGTGTTAGCCCCGTGTTCTCTTTCTTTGCCATGATGTTTAGATTGATTCTAATCTAAAAAGTGAGCTAACAGAGTTTTACATGAAGTCATGCAGTTTTTGAGCAAAATACAATGTAACTCTGCAAGTACAAATCTTCATGCACAGGTTCGAACATGACTTCTTCTCTACACAGTGCCTCCAACCAACATTATACACCTGGTTCATTGATGACATTTTCTTCCTCTGGATCCACGGTGAAGAGTCACTAGTAAAACTCCACAGTGACATCAATAAGTTTCATCCCACCATCAAACTCACCATAGACTACTCTCGACTATCTGTCTCATTCTTGGACACATGCATCTCCATCAAGGATGGACACCTCAGCACCACACTCTACCGCAAATCCACAGACAATCTCACAATGCTACACTTCTCCAGAAACTGGGAAAGTAGTTTCAGTGGTCTCTGTTCAGAGAATCTGCTGAGATCATTCGTGTGCTGAACAGTATGCTACTTCTTGGTATCCCTTCTATGGTCGTTTCCAGTGGTTTCCAAAGGTTCAGATAGCAAGTTCACACTTACTTTTAATCAGTAAGTCAGAGGTCTTTATAACAGCTTAAAGAAACTGAAGGAAAGATTAACTGATATTCTTCAGGCTTAAAGTGGCCTTCGAAATGTAGGACAGGGACAGTTCCTGAATTGGTGATGGTCTGAAAGCTTCTCACTACTTTGTTCACATCTCCAAACAATCACATAGTTGTTGGCAGGCAGCAGGCCTTTATTATCAATAACTGGTCACTCGTCCACAAACCAGGAATGATACAGGAATCTAAAACCCTCCCACTTTCACCAGTTCTTGAGCCATGCATTCGTCTATCCTATTTTCCTATTTCTAAAACTTGCTGGCACGTTATCGGGAATAATCCAGAGATTCCAACCATTGAGGTCCTGCTTTTTAATCTATTGAATAGCCCCCTGAATTCTTGATGCAAGAGCTCATTCTTTGCCCATGTTATTAGTACCAACATGGACCACAACCTCTAACTCATCACCTTCACTCTCCCCTTTTAAGGCGCCCTGCAGCCATTCAGCAACATCTCTGAGCCTGGCACTAGAGAGGCTACACATCATCCTGGAGGCATATTTCGGTCATAGAAACACCTGTCTGCTCCACAACTAAAAAAGATTCTCTAGCACTATTGTTCTTCCTTTCTTCTTCTACCACCCTACTCCTCCCCCCCGCCATGGTGTCAAGGCTTGGCTCTCACTGCATTCATCCAAGGTACATTCCTCCAACATGCATATTCTTCTCAGCTGGTCTCTCCAGACATCTCAAACTTACAAATAACACCTTAGACTAGAATTACAGAATAATCTTCGTGATGCAAACATCAATTATCCAAATTTCGGATTATCGGAACAAGATCTCAAAGTCTCAGTATGGCTTTTTTTTTAAGATTACTTACAGCGTGGAAACAGGCCCTTCGGCCCAACAAGTCCACACTGACCCATTCCCCTACATTTACTCTTTCACCTAACACTACGGACAATTTAGCATGGCCAATTCACCTAACCTGCACATTTTGGATTGTGGGAGGAAACCGGAGCACCCGGAGGAAACCCACACAGACATGGGAAGAATGTGCAAACTGCACACTTTCAGTCGCCTGAGGCGGGAAATGAATCAGAGTCTCTGGCGCTGTGAGGCAACAGTGCTAACCATTGTGCCACCGTACAGCTTCCTTTGTTTATAATCAGATCAGTTATCTGAACAAAATATTCCCTGCCCGTCTCGTTCAGATAATCGAGTTTATTCTGCATTAGTCTTATGTTGTTTGACTTCTTACTTTATCACTAAGGTTAACTATAACTAACTCCCAAGGCTCTAAATTCATAGGATAAAAACAGGTTAACCAGTAATCGTCACGTGCCCTGTACTTACCAATCTGGAGTCCCTCTCACCTTTTGAAGTTATGACATCAACAGGAGCTAGACCGAAGATTCTCAGTGTTCCTACGTTATCTATAACGCAGTAGATTTATAGGTTCACCAGTTACTGTGACCCCGTCTTCTGACTGCTTCTGCAGGATTTCATGACTGCTGCTCCAAGCTAAGTGCACTGTAAAGATACTTAGGTCTTAGGACTCTCTGCCTCTTCCTGGAAAGAAGGCCTGAAACATTTCTGTAGTGATTGGAGTGAGGCCAGGTGGGTCATCGATGAGATCTTTGACGGTCCAGGTTAACAACCCCAATCAAGGAGCCCCAGCTGACAGCTATAAACAGGAGATTCAGAGAATCGCAGAGGCTGAGGGGTGACCTTATAGAGGTTTACAAAATGATGAGGGGCATGGATAGGATAAATAGACAAAGTCTTTTCCCTGGGGTCGGGGAGTCCAGAACTAGAGGGCATAGGTTTAGGGTGAGAGGGGAAAGATATTAAAGAGACTGAAGGGGCAACTTTTTCATGCAGAGGGTGGTACTTGTATGGAATGAGCTGCCAGAGGATGTGGTGGAGGCTAGTACAATTGCAACATTTAAGAGGCATTTGGATGGGTATATGAATAGGAAGGGTTTGTAGGGATATGGGCCAGGTGCTGGCAGGTGGGACTAGATTGGGTTGGGATATCTGATCGGCATGGACAGGTTGGACCGAAGGGTCTGTTTCCATGCTGTACATCTCTATGACTCTATAATCTTTTCATTTTAGGAACTGGCTCTGAGCTAGCTGGTCAGAGCCCATGTACTGCGCACAGGTAAATAAAGGGTCATTTGGTTACAGGGTACCAGCTTAGGAGCAGCTATTTCAATCCCAATCCACCAACTTCTTTTATTTGGCTGAGCTCGTCCTCACTTTGAACAACTTCTCCTTTAACTCCCTGGACGTCCTTCAGATCAAAAAAGGGTGTCCATGGGTATCCACATGGGCCCCAGTTACGTATTGTCCCTATGTGGTGTACCTGCTACATTCCTTGTCCTACTCCTACTTGGGCACATATCCAGAACTCTTTCTCCTGTACATTGATATCATCAGTGCTGCTTCCCTCTTTCACACAGATTGGAAACATAGAGCAGAAGGCCAATCAGCCCTTTGAGCCTGCTCTGCCATTTTACATGATCATGGCTGATCATCCAACTCAACAGCCTGATTGTGCTTTCTCCCCATAATCTTTGATCCCATTCACCCCAAGGCTGCCTCTCGCTGCCTCTTGAATACATTCAATGTTTTGGCATCAACTACTTCCTATGGTAATGAATTCCACAGGCTCACCACTCCTCAGATGAAGAAATATCTCATCTCTTTGGTTGACCCCAAATCCTCTGACTGTGACTCCTAGTTCCACCATCAGGAAGATCCTCCCTGCATCTACCCTACCTAGTCTATTTAGAATTTTATAAGTCTCTATGAGATTCTCCCTCATTCATCTAAACTTCAGCGAAAACTATCCCAATCTAGTCAATCTCTCCTCATATGTCAGTCCTGCCATCCCCGAAATAAGCTTGGTAAACTTTTGCTGCACTCTCTCGAAAGCAAGAGCAAAGGAAACCTAAACTGCACACTATATTCTAATTGTGGCCTCACCAAGGCCCTGTATAACTGCAACAACATATCCCTGCTCTTGTACTCAACCCTTCACAATGAAGGCCAAACTACCATTTGACTTCTTTACTGCCTGCTGCACCTGGATTTGAGAATTTTTCCCACTTCCTATGTTCGGCTTACTGGTCTATAATTCCCTGTTTTCTCTCCACCTTTCTTTTTGAATACTGGAGTGACATCAGCTATCCTCCAATCTGCAGGGACTGTTCCAGAGTCTATAGAATTTTGGAAAATAAACACCAATGCATCCACTATTTCTAGAGCTACTTCCTTAAGTACTCTGGCACGTAGATTATCAGGTCCTGAAGATTTATCTATCTTCAATCCCACTTTTCCCAGCACCATTTCTCTAATATTGATCTCCTGCTATTCTTCCCTCTCGCTAAATGGTGCATTCTCTAACATTTGATATCTGATTTGTGTCCTCTTTTGTGAAGACAGAACCAAAGTACATATTCAGTTGCTCAGCCATTTCTTTGCCCTCTATTATACATTCCCTGTTTCTGTCTGTAGGGGACTTACATTTGTCTTCACCAATCTCTTTCTCTTCACATGCCAATAGAAACTCTTAATGTCAGACTTTATGTTCCTTGCAAGCTTACTTTCATACTGCATTTTCCCATGTCTGAATCAATCCCTTGGTCCTTCTTTACTGGATTTTAAACAGCTTCCAATCCTCAGACCTTTTTTTTTGGCCAATCCCTATGCTTCTTTCTGAGATTGAATATTCTCTAATTTCCTCTGTAAACCATGGATTGGCCCTCTTACTCATTTTGCTTTTGTGCCAGACAAGAATAAATACTTGTTGCAATTTCCCCACGTGTTCCTTGAATGTCTGCTACTGCCAATCCACTGTCATCCCTTTAAGTATTAAGGCCAACTCATGCTTCATATCTTCATAGTTTCCTTTATTAAGATTCAGCCCCTTTGTCTCTGAACCAACAACCTCACTCTCTATCTTGATAAAAAATTCTATTATGTTATGGTCACCTGTCACCAAGGGGTCTTCTACAGTGAAACTGGCAATGATTCCCTTCTCATTAAACAGTACCCAACCTAAGGTGATCTGCTCTCTAGTTGGTTCCTCCACATATTCGTCAAGAAAACAATCGCATATACTCTCCAGGAATTCCTCCTCTACAGCATTGTGATTAATTTTATTTGCCCAGTCTATGTGGAGATTAAAATCATCCATGATCACTGACATTCCCTCATCATATACATCTCTAATTTCCTGTTTAACGCCATTCCCAATATCACCACTGCAGTTTAGGGGTCTATATATGACAAAAAAATGTATCAATTTTGCTTCCAATTTCACCTGCTCCATCTTTGACTCATCCCTTCCTCAACACCTTGGTTTAAATTTCTGGGGATAGGCTGGGCATCAATCAGTTACAAACCCACTGACTCGCTGGAGTTTCCTGGACTATAAACCCTCATACCATTCCTGTAAGGAGTCAAAATGTATGGGGTCCTGGAAAAACACAGCAGGACAGGCAGCATGAGGAGACAGACAGCCAATGTTCCGGGCGTAAGTCCTTCATCAAGGGCATATACCTGAAACGTCAACACTCCTGCTCCTCGATTCTGCCAGACCTGCTGCTGTGCTTTTCCAGCACCATACATTTTGACACTGACTCTCCAGCATCTGCAGTCCTCACTTTCTCCTTCCCATAAGGATTCAATTCCATGTTTCCATCTCTGTCACATCTATTCTGATGATGTCACCTTTGCTGGGCATCCTCAGAAATGTCCGCTTTTATTGTGAGGTTGACAGGGCCATTAGCCATGTCTGACCCATCTCCTGTACTTCTGCCTTCAGCCTTTCTCTTCCTTTGCACAATAACAATACGGCCGTCTCGGTTCTCACTTACCACCCCAACAGCCTCTGCATCCAAAGTATCAACTACCATTTCAGTTACCTCCAGTGGGAAGCTATGATCAGTCACGTGTTTTCCTCCCCTCCTTTGTCAGTATTCTGCAAAGGATCATTCTGACAGGATATTCTGGACCACTCCTCATCCATTCCCTACACCTCCCCACACCCCCATGGCAACTTTACATGCAATTGCAGGTGTAACACATGTCCAGTTACTTCCTCCCTCTTCCAAGGTCCCAGACAAATCTTCCAGGTGAACAGTGATTTATCTTCACTTCACTCTATCTGGTCTAATGTATTTACTGTTCATGATGTGGCCTTCTCTGCACTGGGGAGAGGAAATGCAGACCAGGTGACTGCTTTGCAGAACACTACATTTTGTCTGTAAAAACGACCCCAAACTTCTAGTTGCCTGCCACTTTAACACATCATATTCTCCTGCCAATATTTGTGTCACAGGCTTCGTGCAATGTCCCAGCAAGCCTCAGTGCAAGTTTGAAGAATTGCATCTCATTTTCCACTTCTGGACCCCGCTTCTGGACATTGAGTTCAATAGGTTTACAGCCTGATTCTGTCTTTCCACAATTTTTACCCATTCCCACACCATGATCCTGCCGTCCCATGGATTGCTTTCAGCCCAGCCTATCCATTCTCTCTTACGTTCCGCTCTCATGATCACTCATTCAGCTTCTCTTCTGTCCTGACCTACTATCAATAATCTCCTTGTCACCCTACCCAATGGATCTCTCTCTCTGGGATCCATTTTCACCTATCTCCTCAAACCCCCAACCTCATCTTCAGGATAAGCACCATTTTGATGAATAGTCAGTTATTGGGCTCAAAGCATTAACTCTTTTCTCTTTACAGACTCTGCCAGATCTGAGTTTTGCCAGTAATTTCTGTGTTTTTTTAAGCTTTCCAGCATCTGCAGCTGTTTTAAATCAAGCAAATGGTATGTTGACCTTCACAGCAAGAGAATTCAAGTAGGGATGTCTTGCTGTAATAGTTCAGGACCTTGCTGAGCCCACACCTGGAGTATTGTGGGGGTTTTTAGTCTCCTTATCGGAGGAAGGAACTTCTGGTCATGGAGCAAGTGTAATGGACAGATTTCTGAGATAGCAGGACTGACAAAAAGAAACTGGATTGATTAGGGCTATATTCACTGGAGTTTAGAATGACGAGGGAGAATCTCAAAAACCTACAAAATTCTAACAGGACCGGACAGGATAAATGCAGGAAGAACATTCCAGATGACTGGAGAGTCCAGAATGAGGGTCACACATTAAGGATATGAACTAAGTCATTTAGGACTGAGACGAGGAGAAATTTCTTCACCCAAGCCTGTGGAATTCTCTGCTACACACCAAAACATTGAATGCTTTCAACGAGTTACCGTGTATACTTATTTAAGAGTTGGTCTCATAAAAGTCAACCCTTTACTCTTGGCCAAACAAAATCCTGTATTTTACATATATCTTGTGTAAAAGTGAAACCTACTATATTGCATTATAAACCTCTTACAAAGGAAACTGCATGTTCCCATTAACCCACTTAAATGAAATCGCATTTAGATTAGATTACTTACAGTGTGGAAACAGGCCCTTTGGCACAAGTCCACACTGACCCGCCGAAGCACAACCCACACAGACCCATTCCTCTACATTTACCTCTTCACCTAACACTACGGCAATTTAGCGTGGCCAATTCACCTAACCTGAACTTTTTTTTTGGACTGTGGGAGAATGTGCAAACTCCACACAGTCAGTTGACTGAAGCGGGAATTGAACCCGGGTCTCTGTCGCTGTGAGGCAGCAGTGCTAACCACTGTGCCACCATGCCGCCCCCATTCATACCAGTAAATCTACTCATCACACTTTGTTTATTATATTGCGTCTCTATTCATTACTCTACTTAGCCTACTTGGTTTACTTTGATTCATTCATTCATTCAGACCGGTACTAAGTCCATCAGTACTTAACGCATTTTTTCACTACACATCCAAAAGTTAATATCGTTAAAAAGTTAATCATTTTAATTGTGTCATTATATCTGAATAAAAAAAAGCTATATTAGCTACATTTATCTTTAATTATTTGACAAATTTGTTAATGTTGCTGAGGTTGATAACATATGAGAGTAAATGGGAGGGGAATTGAAGAATTTGCGGGAAGGTTCATGATGTGCACACATTCAGAATTTAATAAATGCTTAATTTTAAGTGTGCCATTATACAAGGCCATGACGATGTTGAGTAGTGTGATTTTGCAGGATTTCAATGAATCTTTGACATGCTAAATTTTCGTACTGGTATGTACAAATAAAATTTACTACCAGCAATTCATTCTTGCTTTTATCGGGTAATTACCTTTACCGTAATCCATTGTATTTTTCTTCTTTACCCAGGATTAGCTGCGAGATCAATTTGACTTCTGCTAATAATATGGTATTTTGAACTGCAGCATGAATTTCAGCCCTGAAAACTAGTACCTATGCATTAGTCGACCCTGTAAAACTGAACCTTTAAAAATAGTCTAAAAAAAATTGACTTTTACACAGTATATACTCAAGGGATTAGGAAGATAGTGGGAACAGGGTACTGAGTTGGTTGATTAGCCAGAATCATTTTGAATTGTATACCAGGTTCAAAGAACCAAATGATCTACTCACACTCCTATTTTCTATGTTGATGATACCCCTACCACCCTGCAGTAACCAAACTGAACATCCCTACCACAGCAGTGACTCTGAAAACTCTGCTGTGTATTTGTATATGATGAACTGTCACTTTAAAACACTAATCCTGTGACATTATAACGATGTTAGCCATTTTGAGCAGGAAATAGCTGCAGAGTGAATGCCTCTTCAATAAAGGTCCTGCTGTTTAACTCTTCTGCATTCTGGTCCTTCTTGGAATTTGACAATAGAAGAAAATTGGCTGCAAGGATAAAAACTGCTTAAAGGTCCACTTCATCATTCCTGAAAAATAAATCATATGCAGCTCTCAGTCATTTCAATGAAGAGAAGAAAAAACTCAAAATATGCCATAGCTGAACCAAAATAGATACATTCAACAAAATAAAAACCTCCACGGAAGAAATGACAGTGCAGAAGACGTTTGCCACATGCTCCACCCTGAAGGAACACTAAGTAATGAATACCCTGCACAGAATAATGTCGAGCTAGGTGTGCAGACTTGGTAAGAAAAGGTCGCTTCAGGAATAAGTGAGAAGAAGCAAAATAGGTTAAAATTTTTGTGATATATGTGTGTCCTTTCCACTTTTGAAAATATAAAATGGTGGGAAATTTTGGTGCCATAGGCCAGTATGATGAAAATGCAAGGAACTGAAACTCCAACACAGAGATTCTACTATTTTGTTCAAGTTAACAAAATTGAAGCATGTATAATTGTCTCTATATGCCTGAGTATTATGGCGGGGAAAAATTTTAACCTGAGGAGCCTAGTATAGCCAGAGAAGCTGGGTTCTAAAAGTTACGAAGAAATAGTGAGAAACCTACAGAACCATTTTTCACTGAAACATCTGTGATTGCTAAAAAGGTTAGGAGTCCACAAATGCAACCAGCATAATGGTGAATCTATCCTACAATTCATAGCAATTTTAAACACGTTAACAGCATTCTGCAATTTCGGAGACAACTTAAATGATGCTATTAGAGAAAACCTGGCACATGGTTGAAAATGCAAAGCAATCCTGTCCTGAATAGTCCTAGACATCCAAGGTTTTCTGGGCTTGTTGCGCCTACATTTAATCTGAAAGGGAACATGTTGGGCCTGTACTCCAATACACCCCTTTTTGAATGCCTTCCACTATTCTACTGTAGATTTACTTTTAGGTAGCTGTTCTCAGTATACTTTAGCCAAATCCTATCTTATTTTAAAAAAATTTTTCTTCCCCCAATTCAAAACCCGTTTTGGAGGCCAACTTTTCCATAACAAACTTAAAACGTACAGTGTTATGGTTACCCTCACACTGAAATGCTTCCCCATTGTTACCTCGAACACTTGGCCAACTTCATTCTCCAACAGAAGGTTCGGCACTGCACCATCCCTTGTAAGGCCATCTAAGTGTTGACATATTTAGTTTTCCTGAACACCCTTCAAGAAATCTGTCCCCTTTAAAATGCTTTACAATATAACTATTCTGATTAATTAAATCCCCCATTATAATTAGCCTTGATTATTTTTACATACCTTAGGGAATGACTACATATCGGCTCCTCAATTGCTGACTGACTATTTCAGGGCTTATAATACACTCCTAACAGAGTCACTGCCTCTTCTTATTGCTAAGTTCAGCCCACAATGCCTCACTTGATGACCCTTCCAAAATATCACATCTCCTTACTGTAATAACTCACACCCTAAATGATAATGTGAAACCACCTCCACTTTTGCACCCTCCCCTGTCCTGCCTGAAGATCCTGCATCCCTGAATGTTAAGTTGTCCTGCAACCACATCTCTGTGATGGCAACAACAGTGCAGTTCCAATTGAGTCATACCCTTAACTCAATTGTCTTACCTCTAAAACTGCTGTCATTAGAGGCCATCCAGCCTTGCCTCACTCTCGCAACACTCAATTCTCTGCCTTGATTCATTTTCTAAGTTATGCTGTTTCAAACCAGTGCAGTGTCCCATCTCTGCTGAACTAGTTTGAAGTCATCACAATAGCATTAGCAAATCCTCCCACACAAGCCCTCTGACAAAGGTATCAGCTTTAAGAACGGAAAACTCTTATGCGCAGAACCAAACGGGACTTCTGTACTATCTGCCTGTTTCTCCTTAATTGCATGGTGCTTATCTATTCCCTTCTTTCTTCCAGCCCTAAAAAATACAGTGTGACCACCTCTTTAAATGTGTTGATCACGTAACTCAGCAACTTGAGCTCCACAACTCAGAGTTTATGCAGTTGGGAGCACTTCCTGCTATCCTGGCTCCCACAGAAGCAGGCCCAAATCCTGAACTGCAAACTTTTATAGTCACTGCTCAATGCACCTCTCCCACAAGCTCCAACACTTAAGAACAAAACATCTTCCTTGACTTTAATTGAGCTGAGGATTGACTGTGGCACAACATCATGGGCCGAAGGGCCTGTTCTGTGCTGTATTGTTCTATGTTCTAAATGACTTGGATGGACAGCACCAACTGCTGGGTGAGAAGGCCCTGACTGGTTTCCATGCAACTCCTGACTGATCTACTGCAAGTCCCCAGAATTGTTGCACAGGACCAAAAGACTGACTGTGGCCCTCCCTTTGGAATACAGTGATACAAATGTTTTGACTGCAGCAAGGGGCCAACTGACTATGCCCAAACCCCTGTCTTCCTAATAGACCCCACTCTTGACTTATGGTGCCAGGACTCCTTGAATGAAGACTGTCTTGCTTGACTTAACCAAAGAATACTCCCCTTAGACTTTGAGACATGGCCATTTTGTTGGAGCACTGCAGTGTGTTTGCTTCATAAGCTGCTCACACATGCTGCAGGTCAGACACTGACCCAGTATGTGTGTAAAGCTGCATGTCCACTCCCTTGACTAATCATTGCTGACAACCTTGAAAGTCTGCCTTGCTTTGTGTCTACACCATAGGGAAAGGTAAGACAGAAGTATTAAGTTTAAGGTCTGACTGAGTGGGAAAACCAGCAAATCGACAAGGGAGAAAACCTGTGAGCACCCAAGAAGTTGCAAAGTGAGTGAGTACTAAGAGAAGTGAGCATAGATACAGCTGAGAACATAAGTGAGTCAAACAGTCAGGGCAGGCAGGGAAAAGGTTGGACTAATAAATTAAACTGCATTTATTTCAATGCAAGGGACCTAACAGGAAAGGCAGATGAACTCAGGGCATGGTCAGGAACATGGGACTGGAATATCTTAGCAATTACGGAAACATGGTTCAGGGATGGGCAGGACTGGCAGTTTAATGTTCCAAGATACAAATGCTACAGGAAGGATAGAAAGGGAGGCAAGAGAGGAGGGGGAGTGGCATTTTTGATAAGGGATAGCATTACAGCTGTGCTGAGAGAGGATATTCCCAGAAATACATTCAGGGAAGTTATTTGGGTGGAACTGAGAAATAAGAAAGGGATGATCACCTTATTGGGACTGTATTATAGACCCCCCAATAGTCAGAGGGAAATTGAGAAACAAACTTGTAAGGGAGATCTCAGCTATCTGTAAGAATAATAGGGTAATTATGGTAGGGGATTTTAACTTTCCAAACATCGACTGGGACTGCCAAAGTGTTAAAGGTTTAGGTGGAGAGGAATTTCTTAAGCGTGTATACGACAATTTTCTGATTCAGTATGTGGATTTACCTACTAGAGAAGATGCAAAA
>NC_057718.1:73126123-73130772 GCF_004010195.1 Chiloscyllium plagiosum | reverse complement strand
ACAAACTTGATTGAGTTTTTTGAAGAAGTAACAAAGAAGATTGATGAGGGTAGAGCATAGATGTGATCCATATGGACTTCAGTAAGGTGTTCGACAAGGTTCCCCATGGGAAACTGATTAACAAGGTTAGATCTTGTGGAATATAGGGAGAAGTAGCCATTTGGATACAGAACTGGCTCAAAGGTAGAAGACAGAGGGTGGTGGAGGGTTGTTTTTCGGACTGGAGGCCTGTGACCAGTGGAATGCCACAAGGATCGGTGCTGGGCCCTCCACTTTTTGTCATTTATATAAATGATTTGGATGCGGGCATAAGAGGTACAGTTAGTAAGTTTGCAGATGACACCAAAATTGGAGGTGTAGTGGACAGCAAAGAGGGTTACCTCAGATTACAACAGTTTCTGGACCAGATGGGCCAATGGGCTGAGACGTGGCAGATGGAGTTTAATTCTGATAAATGAGAGGTGCTGCATTTTGGGAAAACAAACCTTTGCAGGACTTGTACACTTAATGGTAAGGTCTGAAGGAAAGTTGCTGAACAAAGAGACCTTGGAGTGCAGGTTCATAGCTCCTTGAAAGTAGAGTTGCAGATAGATAATTGTGAAGAAGGCGTTTGGTATGCTTTCCTTTATTGGTCAGAGTATTAGTACAGGAGTTGGGAGGTCATGTTGCGGCTGTACAGGACACTGGTTAGGCCACTGTTGGAATATTGCGTGCAATTCTGGTCTCCTTCCTATCGGAAAGATGTTGTGAAACTTGAAAGGGTTCAGAAAAGATTTATAAGGATATTGCCAGGGTTGGAGGATCTGAGCTACAGGGAGAGGCTGAACATGCTGGGGCTGTTTTCCCTGGAGCGTCGGAGGCTGAGGGGAGACCTTATAGAGACTTACAAAATTATGAGGGGCATGGATAGGATAAATAGACAAAGTCTTTTCCCTGGGGTCGGGGAGTCCAGAACTACAGGGCACAGGTTTAGGGTGCGAGGGGAAAGGTATAAAAGACACCAAAGGGGCAACTTTTTCACACAGAGGGTGGTATGTGTGTGGAATGAGCTGCCAGAGGATGTGGTGGAGGCTGGTATAATTGCAACATTTAAGAGGCATTTGGATGGGTATATGAATAGGAAGGGTTTGGAGGGATATGGGCCAGGTGCTGGCAGGTGGGACAGGATTGGGATGGGATATCTGGTCGGCATGGACGGGTTGGACCGAAGGGTCTGTTTCCATGCTGTACATCTCTATGACTATGACTCTGAAAGACAGCCTGATCCATACTAAAGTGGAGAACTGAGGTGCAAAATTGTATAAGTGGATCAGAGACTGCATGATGACGCAATGAGGTTGGTATGTGTTCACACTCAGTGGACTGCAGCATGCAGTTGATGACTACTGCCCAAGGTCGAGGCCCAGAGGAGCAAGCAGTGATTTAAAATTTGATTTTCAGGTTATTGTGATATATGTCACAGAAAAGGGCCCTTTGGCTCATCATATCCAGGCCTGTCGAAAACAACCACCTAACTATTCTAAACCCAAGTTCCAGCATTTGGCCCTTAGTCTTGTATGCCTTGGCATCGCAAGTGCATATCTAAACACTTTTAAACTTTTGAGGGTTTCTACCTCCATCACTCTTACAGGTAGGGAGTTCCAGATTCTCACTATCCTTTGCATGGAAAAGTGATTCCTCACATCACCTCTAAACCTCCTGATGCTTACCTCAAAGCTAAGTCCCCAGTCATTGATCCCTCTATCAAAGTTTCTTCCTGTCCACCCTGATTTTCTGTTTTTCAGCGGCAGCAGCAACTCAAAGGGCAGGAGCTTGCACCAGGGGCCTGCCGGGAGTGGTGAGTCATTGATTTGAGCCTTTAAAAACTTACGACGAGCGCGAGAGTCCTCCATTTCTGTTTTTCAGTGACAGCAGCAACTCGAGGGGCGGGAGCTTGCACCAGGGACCTGCCGGGAGTGGTGAGTCACTGATTTGTGCTTTTAAATTTGAAGTCAGAGAGCACAGGTTTCTGGGAAAGGAGGGACTTCTTATTTTTATTTCCGTCCTGCTATATAAGTCAGTGTCTTCTCAACCCGAGACCCTCCCTAGCTTTGTAGGGCCTCCCACCCAACCACCTCCTCTAACCTTAAAGAACAGGGACATATTAGGTAAGCGTCTCTTTTTTACTTTGTGACTAGCAGGGATGGCAGTGCAGGGAGAGCAATGTTCCTCCTGCATGATGTTTGAGGTCAGGGACATCCAAGTACACCTGCAGCAAGTGCACCCAACTCTCACTCCTCCAAGACCATGTTAGAGAACTGGAATGGGAGCTGGATGAACTTCAGAACATTCGGGAGGCAGAGGCTGTGATAGATAGGAGTTAGAGAAGTAGTTACTCCTAGGCAAGAAGAAAGCTGAGTGACTGTTTGAAAGGGGAAAAAAAAAGTCAGTGGAGGGATCCCCTGTGGTCGTTCCCCTGAAAAACATATATACTGTCTTGGATATTGTTGAGGGGAACGACTTACCAGGGCAAGCAGTGGGGCCCAGGTCTCTGGCACAGTGCCTGTCCCTGTTGCTCAGAAGGGAAGGAGGGAAAGGAGGAGAGTGTTAGTCATTGTGGACTCAATAGTTAGAGGCTCAGATCGAAGGTTTGTAGGGAACGAACGAGACTCGTGGTTGGTGCGTTGCCTCCCAGATGCCAGGGTCCGTGATGTCTCGGATCATATCTTTGGGGTCCTGAAGGGAGAGGGTGACCAGCTTCAAGTCGTTGTCCATGTCGGTACCAATGACATAGGTAGAAAGAGGGAGAGGGATGTAAGGCAGGATTTCAGTGAGCTAAGATGAAAGCTGAGAGCTAGAACAAACAGAGTTATCATTTCTGGACTGTTACCCGTGCCACGTGATAGAGAGGCGAAGGACATGGAGAGATATCAGCTGAACACGTGGCTGCAAGGATGGTGTCGGAGGGAGGGTTTCAGGTTTTTGTATAATTGGGGCTCATTCTTGGGAAGGTGGGACTTGTACAAACAGGATGGTCTTCACTTGAACCAGAGGGGTACTAATATCCTGGGTGGGAAATTTGCTGGTGCTATTCGGGTGGGTTTAAACTAGCTCAGCAGGGGGATGGGAACGGAGGTGTAGTTGCAGTGCACAGGAGGATGAGAGTAGGAAGGACAGGGACAGGATTTCAGGGTCACAGGAATGTGCTGCCAAACTGGTTTGAAGTGTGTCTACTTCAACACCAGAAGTATCCAAACTAAGGACTATGATAGGTGAGCATGCAGCATGGATAGGTACCTGGGACTTCGATGTTGTGGCCATTTCGGAGATATGGAGAGAGCAGAGTGAGGAATAGATGTTGCCAGTTCCAGGGTTTAAATCTTTCATTAAAAACAGGCAAGGCAGTAAAAGAGGGGGAAGTGTGGCCTTGTTAATCAAAGATAGTATAATGGTGGCTGAGAGAATTTTTGATGAGGACTCGTCCACTGAGGTAATAGGGACTGAGGTTAGAAACAGGAGAAGAGAGGTCACACTGTTAGGATTTTTTTTATAGGCCTCCACAGGGTTCCAGGGAGGTGGAAGAGAGGATTAGCAAAATTATTCTGAGTAGGAGTGAAAGGAATAGGGTGGACATTATGGGGGACTTTAACTTCCCCAACATTGACTGGAAATGTTATAGCTCTAGTACGTCAGATAGATCAGTTTTTGTCCAATGTGTACAGGAGGGTTTCCTGACAGTATGTCGAAGGGCCGAAGAGGGGAGGCCACACTGGATCTGGTGCTTGGTAATGAACCAGGCCAGGTGTTTGATTTAGTTGTAGGTGAGCACTTCGGAGAGAATGACCATAATTCAGTTACATTTAGTTTAGCAACGGAAAGGGATAGGTACATGCCACAGGTCAAGAGTTATCGATGGGGCAAGGGCACTTAGGCTAGAATTAGGATGCATAGAATGGGGTAGCAAAATGCAGGGAATGCTGACAATGGAAATGTGGAGCTGGTTTAAGGAACAGATATTGCATGGCCTTGATAGGTATGTCCCTGTCAGGCAGGGAGGAAGTGATAAAGTAATGGAACCATGGTTTACTACAGAAACTGCATCTCTTGTTAAGAAGAAGGAAGCTTATGTGTTAATGAGGCGAGATGGTTCCGATGAGGCAATGGAGACTTACAGATAAGCTAGGAAGGATTTAAAGAGAGAGTTAAGAAGAGCAAAGAGAGGACGAGCAGTTTTTAGCAAACAGAATAAAGGAGAACCCTAAAGCTTTCTATAGCTATGTGAGGAATAAAAGGATGATTAGGGTAGGAATAGGGCCAGTCAAAGACAGAAGTGGGAAGTTGAGAAGTGGACCCTGTAGAGATCGGAGTGATGCTAAATGAACATTTCTCATCGGTGTTCACTCAGGAAAAGGAGAATATTGTAGAGGAGAAGAATGAGGTATGAGATATTAGACTAGAAAGGATTGAGGTTAGTTACGCACAGGTGTTATCAATTCTAGAAGGCCTGAAAGTAGACAAGTCCCCTGGATCAGATGGGAGTTATCCGAGGATTCTCTGGGAAGCTAGGGAGGAGATAACAGAGCCTTTGGCTTTGATATTTGAGTCTACAGGATTTGTACCTGAGGACTGGAGAATTGCAAATGTTGTGCCCTTGTTCAAGAAGGGCAGCA
>NC_057718.1:73082712-73125954 GCF_004010195.1 Chiloscyllium plagiosum | reverse complement strand
CCACAAGGATCTGTTTTGGGACCACTGCTGTTTGTCATTTTTATAAATGACAGACGCAGACATAGGTGGATGGATTAGTAAATTTGCAGACGACACTAAAGTTGGTGCAGTAGTGGACAGTTTGGAAGAATGTTGCAGGGGGACTTGGATAAACTGCAGAATTAGGCTGAGAAGTGGCAAATGGAGTTCAATGCAGCTAAATATGAGGTGATGCACTTTGGAAAGAATAACAGGAAGGCAGAGTACTGGGTCAATGGAAAGCTTCTTGGTAGTGTGGATGTGCAGAGGGATCTTGGAGTCCATGTGCATCGATCCCTGAAAGTTGCCACCCATGTGGATAATGCTGTTAAGAAAGCATACGGTGTGTTAAGTTTCTTTGGTAGAGGGATTGAGTTCCAGAACCGCAATATCATGTTGAAACTATACAAAATGATGGTGCGGCCACACTTGGAATATTGTGTACAGTTCTGGTCACCCCATAACAGGAAGGATGTGGAAGCATTGGACAAGGTGCAGAGGAGATTTATCAGGATGTTGCCTGGTCTGGAGGGAAGGTCTTATGAGGAAAGACTTGAGTCTGTTCTCATTGGAAAGAAGAAGGCTAAGGGGGGGTTTGATAGAGATATACAAGATGATAAGAGGATTAGATAGGGTAGACAGTGAAAGATGTTTTTCTGGGATGATGACATCAGCTTGTACAAGAGGACATAACTACAAATTGAGGGGTGATAGATTTAATACAGGTATCAGAGGCAAGTTCTTTATGCAGAGAGTAGTAAGGCCGTGGAATGCCATACTTGCTAATGTAGTCAACTCAGCCACATTAGGAAGATTTAAACAATCCTTAGATAAGCACATGGATGATTTTGGGATAGTGTAGAGGGACGAGCTGAGAATACGTCACAGGTCAGCACAACATCGAGGGCCGAAGAGCCTGTTCTGCGCTGTATTGTTCTATGTCGATACCTCTCGATTTTGTACATCTCAATGGTGTCTCTCTCAATCTTTTCTGCTCAAAGGAAAACAACCCCAGTCTCTCCAATCTTTCTTCATAACTGAAAGTTCCAGCCAGGCAACATCCTGGTAAATCTCCTCCAGTGCTATCGCATCCCTCCTATAATATGGATTCTAGAACTGGTAGAACAATTATCTAGTTGTGGCCTGACCAATATTTTATACAGATCACAACTTGTCTCTGTCTAGTTCTCTGTCAGTTGAGGGAAAAGGAAAATGCTTATTAATGAGGTGAGATTAGGCACAAAGTACATGCAAATATGCCTCTTGCTGCTCACTAGTGAGAATCACGCTTCACCATACAAAGCTCGGCTGCAGAATTTGACTCTTTCTATATGTCAAAAGTCTCATCACTGCCATTCTCACTGTATTTTCCCAACAAACTCACCATTGGCCACATCATTAAAGGGCTAGGAGATTTCCACCCATTGCTTTCAATAGACAGAAATTCATAGCAGTTTCTAAAGTTAATTTTTAATTGCTGTTCTCCTTTGCAAGTATATTTGCTATATTCCTATATTTTTTCATTCATTGCATACTCTTATCTCTCCTAGGCTGCTGTATTTCAATTTCCATGCATTGCATCTTTTTGAGCTTGATACCATCTCTTCATGTTTTAAAAATTAGATTAGACACCTTACAGCAAGAAAACAGGCCCTTCAGCCCAACAAATCCACACCAACCCTCACAATGATGCCCTGCCCTGCATGACTGAGCATCCCGTGGAGGGACTGCTCAAATTCTCCAGCACCAGGAAATGGTTATAGTAGGTGACCCGACCCCTTTTACAATACATAAAGAATCATTAAAAATTTAATCCTTTTGTCCTCTTTTGGAGATCCCAGTCGTCAAACACCCGTTTGCAAAATTTTAAAGCCGTATACTGGTAGAGCTAGTTGTGCTGAATCTTATTTTTGATATGGGAAGACTTCAGTAACTTCTACAGTGTCTACCAATAATAATATAATAATGGAAATGTAAGTGGTTTGCTAGGGTGGGCTGTAGGCTGATTTTTGGTCTAGCTAATGTTGAGGAATGTTTTATGTGCAGAGCTGAAGAAGTTAAAGATAGTGTGAAATTTACTTGAAACCGGGCCCAAAACAGCACAGTAGTCAGCATATCTCCAGCAGCTGCAGTCCTCACTTTCTCCAAGTCGTCAGCATATTACAAGTAGTAGATAGTTAGATAGTCATGTGACTCTTGCCCCTCAGCCTGTTAAGATAAAGATTCAGAGTTGAAGCTCAGCCATAAACCATTCTGGAAGTTGTCACAGCTGTGTTCCATTATCAGCCTGAGGTAGACAGTGAAGCGAGATGATGCAGCCACACAACCTTGGACTCTCAACATAGAAAAGGGGGTTAGTATCTAATCAGTTCCAATTGATTGCTCAAATACCATAATGTTGGAGTGGCAGGATAGTAACAGATTTTGCTGAGCATTCAAGTGCGATGGATTTTCCAAAGGGCTTTTTAGTTGGAGTCAAAAGCTTTTCACAGATCAACACAAGCCATGGGGGTCCCATGGCCTTTGGCTATCCAATAGATGAAGAATGACCTGTAGAGATATAACGCTGATAGTCTCAAATTCTCAGATGTTGGGATGAATAGCTAGTACTATTTTCACTTTCTGACAATGGTGAAATACCATTCTCTGGCAACCAGAGGACTTTGTGGGAGGATGTTCACAAATACCTGAATCGTCTCATCAATGAAGACCTATTTCCTGAGATAGTGTAGTTTCAGGCCAATCAGGGGAATTCACAAATGCTTCTATTGCTTGACGATTCCAAGTGTTCAGAACAGTACGAACAGCTCCAGTATATGAATTTGTTGTATATATTAAAATGCGCTATTAAACTATTGTTTTTACAACTTGCTTCACTATTGGTACTTGCATATCTTTCTACGCATTGAGAAGTTTACAGACTGGAGAGATATTACTGTTTCGGAGTGAAATTTAAGTTCAAGAGGTATGGTCACCTCAAATTCACTTCTACATTTAAAAGGCTGAAACGCCGAATATTTCAACGTGTTTGGCATCTTTTTGGTCATACGTCTCGCCTCTGAAATGTAAGCGAAACCATAACTATTTCGTTACGCAAGATCCCGGCAATATACTTACCTACGGTCATTTTCCTTTCCTACCTTCGAAAGAGCTTAAACCTGATGACAACGCCTACACCCACTCACGTGGTACCGCCATTTTCGCGGTTTCCCCACTCCTGAGGTCCGTGGAAATCGACCAACCAGCAGCGTAGCGTAGCGGACGTCACAGCGTGGCGCGTAACGGGCACGAGCGCAGCAGAAAGATGGCGGACAGGGAGGTAGATGCGGACGTTAAAAGCCTGACGGACAACCTACGAGAGCTGGCCAACGAGTTGTTGGAGCTCGGCGTGTCTGTGCAGTCTTCCGGGGATTACTGCCAGCGCTTCTGTCAGGTTAGTAGTGAATTTGGTGGGAGGGTCTTTGCGCCTTTAATTAGTGGAGCCTCCCTCTTATTGCAGATGTATAAATATGTGTTCTGGAGGGGGGCGGGTAACGGCTCTTAGCATTGTCGTTCTTTGTTAATTACGGCGATTTTTTTTTGTGTCGAATATTCACGGCCTTCTGTGCGCCACTGCGATTACTTCCACTTCCAAATCCGCCCCTGATCCTTCTTTGTTTTCGTTGCGGTGGTGGCATATGTTCGCTGCGCAATATCTTTAACTAAAAAAAGGTTGAAAGCGGCAGTGTGTAAATACAAGAAGGGGGAGGGGATGGGAGGAGAGGCGGGGGATGGGCTAGGCTGGAACGCACAGACGATACAGCTGATTGTAACTCCAGTGGGTCCCAGAACCTTGCTCGCCATCCCTCTTGTGACTTAGCCCGTTTCTTTCTTGAGTGCTTTTTTTTTGAAAAAAATTAAATATATTGATCTAATTTTTAAATGTAGAGAGCTGAACTTTAGTTAGTTGATGGATCCGAACATTTTTGCTTCCTTTTTATTATGCAATCTACAACAGTCTTGAAAAGGAATTTGTATTATTGTGTATTCCATCTTTCTTTCAGATAATATTCAAAAGTTAATTTCGCCCGCATTGCAAAACTACTTTATGGAAAGTTTTCATGTGGAACTGATGTGCATGCAATCCACAAATTTCTAAAAAGGTGGAGATAAGCTTAATTGAGTTGTAAAGAATCTGTTGATTAGTGGAAGATTATTTACAGTCCATGCAAAGATGCTTTAAAATAAAATAACCAGTGACATTATTTAAATTACTTTTACTACTTTTGAGGTAGAAGTGACCTGTACAAGAAGGATGGATTGCACCTAAATTGGAAAGGGACTAATATACTGGCAGGGAGATTTGCTAGAATTGCTTGGGAGGATTTAAACTAGTAAGGCGGGGGTGTGGGATCCAGGGAGATAGTGAAGAAAGGGATCAATGTGAGACTGATACAGCTGAGAACAGACGTGAGTCAAACAGTCAGGGCAGGCAGGGAAAAGGTAGGACTAATTAACTGCATTTATTTCAATGCAAGTGGTCTAACAGGGAAGGCAGATGAACTCAGGGCATGGTTAGGAACATGGGACTGGCATATCATTAGCAATTATGGAAACATGGCTTAGGGATGTGCAGGACTGGCAGCTTAATGTTCCAGGATACAAATGCTACAGGAAGGATGGGAAGGGAGGCAAGAGAGGAGGGGGAGTGGCCTTTTTGATAAGGGATAGCATTACAGCTGTGCTGAGGGAGCATATTCCAGGGAAGTTATTTGGGTAGAACTGAGAAATAAGAAAGGGATGATCACCTTATTGGGATTGTATTATAGGTCCCCCAAGAGTCAGAGGGAAATTGAGAAACAAACTTGTAAGGGAGATCTCAGCTATCTGTAAGAATGATAGGGTAGTTATGGTAGGGGATTTTAACTTTCCAAACATCGACTGGGACTGACATAGTGTTAAAGGTTTAGATGGAGAGGAATTTCTTAAGCGTGTATAAGACAATTTTCTGATTCAGTATGTGGATGTACCTACTAGAGAAGGTAAAGGGTTGGCTGGAAAATGGGAAGCCTTCAGAAATGAGATAACAATAATCCAGAGAAAGTATATTCCTGTCAGGGTGAAAGGAAAGGCTAGTAGGTATAGGAAATGCTGGATGACTAAAGGAATTGAGGGTTTGGTTGAGAAAAAGAAGGAAGCATATGTCAAGTATAGACAGGATAGATCGAGTGAATCCTGAGAAGAGTATAAAGAAAGTAGGAGTATACTTAAGAGGGAAATCCAGGAGGGAAAAACAGGGACATGAGATATCTTTGGCAAATAGAATTAAGGAGAATCCAAAGGGTTTTTACAAATATATGAAGGACAAAAGGGTAACTAGGGAGAGAATAGGGCACCTCAAAGATCAGCAAGGTGGCCTTTGTGTGGAGCCACAGAAAATGGGGGAGATACTAAATGAATATTTTGCATCAGTATTTACTGTGGAAAAGGATATGGAAGATATAGACTATAGGGAAATAGATCTTGCAAAATGTCCAGATTACAGAGGAAGCAGTGCTGGATGTCTTGAAACGGTTAAAGGTGGATAAATCCCCAGGACCTGATCAGGTATACCTGAGAACTCTGGACCTCTTGCTGAGATTTGTATCAGCGATAGTCACCGGTGAGGTGCTGGAACACTGGAGGTTGGCAAAAGTGGTGCCACTGTTTAAGTAGGGTGGTAAAGACAAGCCAGGGAACTATAGACCAGTGAGCCTGACCTCAGTGGTGGGCAAGTTGTTGGAGGGAATCCTGAGGGACAGGATGTACATATATTTGGAAAGGCAAGGACTAATTTGGGATAGTCAACATGGCTTTGTGCACGGGAAATCATGTCTCTCAAACTTGATTGCATTGTTTGAAGAAGTAACAAAGAAGATTGAGGGCAGAGCAGTAGATGTGATCGATATGGACTTCAGTTAGGTGTTCGACAAGGTTCCACATGGGAGACTGATAGCAAGATTAGATCTCATGGAATATAGGGAGAATTAGTCATTTTAGATACAGAATTGGCTCAAAGGTAGAATACAGAGGGTGGTGGAGGGTTGTTTTTCAGACTGGAGGCCTGTGATCAGTGGAGTGCCACAAGGATCGATGCTGGGCCCTTTTACTTTTTGTCATTTACATAAACGATTTGGATGCGAGCATAAGAGGTACAGTTAACAAGTTTGCAGATGACACCAAAATTGGAGGTGTAGTGGACAGCGAAGAGGGTTACCTCAGATTACAAGGGGATCTGGGCCAATGGGCTGAGAAGTGGCAAATGGAGTTTAATTCAGATAAATGTGAGGTGCTGCATTTTGGGATAGCAAAGATTAGCAGGACTTATACACTTAATGGTAATGTCCTCGGGTATGTTGCTGAACAAAGAGATCTTGGAGTGCAAGTTCATAGCTCCTCGAAAGTGGAGTCACTGGTAGATCGGATAGTGAAGAAGGCGTTTGGTATGCTTTCCTTTATTGGTCAGAGTATTGAGTACAGAAGTTGGGAGGTCATGTTGCGGCTATACAGGATATTGGTTAGGCCACTTGGAATATTGTGTGCATTTCTGGTCTCCTTCCTATCGGAAAGATGTTGTGAAACTTGAAAGAGTTCAGAAAAGATTTATAAGGATGTTGCCAGGGTTGGAGGATCTGAGCTACAGGGAGAGGCTGAACAAGCTGGGGCAGTTTTCCCTGGAGCGTCAGATGCTGAAGGGTGACATTATAGAGGTTTACAAAATTGAGGGGCATGGATAGGATAAATAGACAAAGCCTTTTCCCTGGGGTCGGGGAGTCCAGAACTCGATATGGACTTCAGTTAGGTGAGAGGGGGAAGATATAAAAGAGATCTGAGGGGCAACTTTTCACGCAGAGGGTGGGAAGTGTATGGAATGAGCTGCCAGATGATGTGGTGGAGGCTGGTACAATTGCAACATTTAAGAGGCATTTGAATGGGTATATGAATAGGATGGGTTTGGAGGGATATGGGCTGGGTGCTGGTAGGTGGGATTAGATTGAGTTGGGATATCTGGTCGGTATGGACGGGTTCGACCGAAGGATCTGTTTCCATGCTGTACATCTCTATGACTCTGACTCTATTCAAGTTATTTGAAAGGCACATCTCAGCTATGTCTTGACTCTGGTGAACGTACCCAGCTATTTAATGTGAAGCTGTAGGTACTTCACAAATGTACAAGTGTAGGTGGAGGAAGTATTATGTTATTCCATATCAACTTATGAAGGTTCTTGTGGCACAGGAGGCTTGGATTGAAATCCCACCTGTTCCATAGGTATGTCATAACATCTGTAAACAGGTTGATTTTCAAATAACTATAATTCATTCATTCTACATTGCAATTTTCCTTTTATAATCAATCCCAAATTTTGCTTCCTTTGTAGTTTTGCATACATGTAAAATGCAGGATACAAACTCCAAGATGTCAGGAAAAGTTGGCCAAAAACAAAGTTTGACTGATTTTAGCAATTACAAATGAGACCTACTTTCAAATAGATGGAATTTTGATCCCCAATATGTTATAACTCCTGAGGTTTGGTATAATTTTGTTTGCATGGTGTTATCCTTGAGCCCAACCTTTAGCTGCTATTATGATATTAAATGCTTACCTCTTAATTTCAGCTTCAGTGCAAAAGAGAAGCTGCAACATATATTTGGGAAAGCGATACTTGCAAGAAATGAAAGCAGAAATTCAAATCCAGGTGTATGATTCTGCTGATCACAGGCTTAGATGATATGGTTAATGATGTTATCCAAAATCATGCATGTCAATCACTTATTCGTTTGCACACATCTTTTGTTCATCAATCTACTGCTATGGTTTTAGAGTGAATGTAAAAAGTTAACATTTCACTGGTGCTATTGTAAAGAAATAGCTGGCAAGAGTTGTTTGTACTTAATTTTATTGCTTTCTTGAGCTGTGCTTTTTTTGTGGTTAAAGATATTAACAATAGAATGTTATTCCAGTGCTGTCATGGAGTTTTACTGTTGGATATCAAATAACTATTTGTTTATCTATATGTTATAACTATATATACTGACTTGGTCAGTCCACAGATCAGTCAAAAGCATATTCATACAGTTGTTCTCCTGTTCATTTCTCTCTCTCAATCCTTCTGTTATGTAAATGCACAGGGGCACTTGTCAGCATAACTTTATTAGTAATCCTTTCAGTGATAGAACATTTTATAGTTAATGGGCCATGTCTAATTTTTTTCTCTCTTGTAATGACATTGCTGATCCATGCACTAAATCCACACACAGCTTTAATAAATTACGCAGTCACAACAGGTGTGGTCAACGCCTCAAGCTCCGAAGTCAGAAAATGAGAGCTATTAGAAAATGGCTGCAGAGCTCAAGTCTTTTAACCATATCTTTGGTTTTAAAAAGGAATGCTTTGTGTTTCACTAAATGCTTTTTAAAAACAAATATACAGTGTAGTGTAATGTAATTTCAGTAACGGAACGAGGACATACCACAACCAAAAGGACTAGCCACACTACCATACATCAGGAGCATCTCAGAACTGACAGCCAGACTACTGCGACCCCTAGGACTCATAACGGCACACAAACCAACAGCCACGCTCAGACAACAACTCACCAGAACGAAGGACCCGATACCCAACATGAGCAAAACTAATGTAGTGTACAAAATACCATGCAAGGACTGCACAAAACACTATATAGGACAAACTGGAAGACAGCTAACAATCCGCATACATGAACATCAACTAGCCACGAAACGACACGACCATCCTTAGTAGCCACACACGCAGACAACAAGCAACATGAATTCGACTGGGACAACACTACTATCATAGGGCAAGCCAGACAGAGAACAGCCAGGGAATTCCTAGAGGCATGGCATTCATCCACAAACACATCGACCTGGACCCAATATACCAACCACTACAGCGGACAGCTGAAACTGACAACCGGAAGTGGCAGGGACAGACCACTATAAACACCGGAGGAAACATCAAAGAAGCGCTTTGCAGGAGGCTCCCAAGCACTGATGATGTCGCCTAGCCAGGGGACGAAACGTTTGCAACAAAAACTTCCAGCTCGGCGAACAGAACCACAACAACGAGCACCCGAGCTACAAATCTTCGCACAAACTTTGAACAGATTTAATATGGCTGTTATGCCTAGGTCACTACCATAATTCCTCCTCCTCCCCCCCCCCCCCCTTCCCAAAATTATGCTCAAGCACATGCAGACAAGCACACACTTTGCCAGGATCCTACCATTGACCGCTGGACTTTCATGTGATTTGGCCCTAAGTTCTGAAATTCCGTCCCTAAACTTTTCCAACACTCTGCACAAAGAAATTCTTAAATTTACCTTTGACTAAATTCTATGTAAGATGATGTACATGAATATTTTTTCATTCTAATTATGGAAAACTGAAAAATTTTCAAGATCGTTTCGAATTCTGTGGCATTATCTGTGCTCGTGCTCTAAGAAGGAATAGGGTTTTTAACTTTTGTATAAAAGTGTTTGCTGAGCTTTTCAGGCCTAGTTCTTTTTTCACTTTTTTTTTTTCCCTATTGTATTGCAACAGGAATAGATACAGCATATGGAAGATTTCATCAATTTCTTGATCATAGAACAATGCAACTAGACTGTGTGTCTAATATTCTATTATCTGTTAACAAGAAGTCATACTTTTGAAATGTAAATTGTCTTGATCTTGAAATAACAAAATATCAGTTTCCCAATTGCCCATACCATGAATTGTTGGTAGTAGCACTGGACTCTGTTAACTATCGTGGACTGATATCATTGCTACTTGTATTTGAATGCAGTGCAATGTTTCAGTAAGAGTCTATAAGTTTCTCTACAGTTGTAAAGCTGTATAGGGCACATTTGTTTTATTGGAGGCCATTCGGAAAAGGTTCGCTAGGATGATCCTTGGTATGGATGGATTGTCCTGTGAGCAAATTGGCTTTAAAAGAATGAGGAGAAAGTGAGGACTGCAGATGCTGGAGATCAGAGCTGAAAACGTGTTGCTGGAACAGCGCAGCAGGTCAGGCAGCATCCAAGGAACAGGAGAACCGACGTTTCAGGCACAAGCCCTTCTTCAGGGCTCATGCCCAAAACGTCGATTCTCCTGTTCCTTGGATGCTGCCTGACCTGCTGCACTGTTCCAGCAACACATTTTCAGCACCACCAATCTGGTCTATTGCATTTGCTGTACCCAGCATGGCCTACTGGAACCAAAAGAGAGAATGCTGGAAAATCTCAGCAGGTCTGGCAGCATCTGTAAGGAGAGAAAAGAGCTGACGTTTTGAGTCAAACTGACCCTTTGACAAAGCTTTGACTCGAAACGTCAGCTCTTTTTTTTCCTTACAGATGCTGCCAGACCTGCTGAGGTTTTCCAGCGTTTTCTCTTTTGGTTTCAGATTCCAGCATCCGCAGTAATTTGCTTTTATGGCCTACTGGACATTGGAGAAGTCAAATGTAGACTGAGTGACTGCTTTGCACAACACCTCCAGTTTGTACACCAACATGACCCTGACCTTCTATAACCAGTCATTTTAAAACTGCATCCTGCTTACCTGTCTGTCCTCTGCATGTTGCAATGCTGCAGTGAATCACAGTGCAAACTGGAGGAACATCTTCAGACTTCGTATTGATTTTAATACTATTTTTTAGGTTGTGAAGTCATCTCTTCCCTTTCTTTTGGCTTTGCTTGTCACTATAATCTCCTCTGTTGTCCTGGTGGAGGCAGATGTGATGGCATTTAAAGAACTTTCACATATTTGTGTGCTCATGTAAGGAATGTTGGGTTGTGGGCCAAGGGCAGGTAGAAGGGATTAGTTTAATTTGATATCATGATTGGTACAACATTATGCATCAAAGGCCCTGTTCCTATACATTTATGTTCTGTCACAATTTCCCCCCCGACGTGATCGACGATGCCCTCCACCGCATCTCCTCCACTTCCCGCTCCTCTGCCCTTGAGCCCCGCCCCTCCAACCGCCACCAGGACAGAACCCCACTGGTCCGCACCTACCACCCCACCAATCTCCATGTACAGCGCATCATCCGCCGTCACTTCCGCCACCTCCAAACAGACCCAGCACCAAGGATATATTTCCCTCCCCTCCCCTATCAGCTGTCCGTAGAGACCACTCCCTCCGCGACTCCCTTGTCAGATCCACACCCCCCACCGACCCAACCACCACTCCCGGCACCTTCCCTTGCAACCGCAGGAGGTGCAACACTTGCGCCCACACCTCCCCCCTCACTCCTCTCCAAGGCCCCAAAGGAAACTTCCATATCCGCCACAGATTCACCTGCACCTCCACCCACATCATCTACTGCATCCGCTGCAGCCGGTGTGGCCTCCTCTATATTGGGGAGACAGGCCGCCTACTTGCGGAGCGATTCAGGGAGCACCTCTGGGCCACCCAGACGAACCAACCAAACCACCCTGTAGCACAGCATTTCAACTCACCGGATAGTTAGGTCAGGATCACAGTGCAGCAGACTGGGATCACGGATAGTTAGGTCAGGATCACAGTGCAGCAGACTGGGATCACGGATAGTTAGGTCAGGATCACAGTGCAGCAGACTGGGATCACGGATAGTTAGGTCAGGATCACAGTGCAGCAGACTGGGATCACGGATAGTTAGGTCAGGATCACAGTGCAGCAGACTGGGATCACGGATAGTTAGGTCAGGATCACAGTGCAGCAGACTGGGATCACGGATAGTTAGGTCAGGATCACGGTGAAGCAGACTGGGATCACATTTAATTAGGTCAGGATCACAGTGAACCAGACTGGGATCACGGGCCTTCACCCTACTCCGACCTATCACCCTCACCTTGACCTCTTTCCACCTATCACATTTCC
The DNA here is from genome assembly GCF_004010195.1 of Chiloscyllium plagiosum. Taxonomy (NCBI): domain Eukaryota; kingdom Metazoa; phylum Chordata; class Chondrichthyes; order Orectolobiformes; family Hemiscylliidae; genus Chiloscyllium; species Chiloscyllium plagiosum. The sequence goes on along the minus strand of NC_057718.1, from coordinate 73,114,058 downwards.
AACGCCCCTCCTCCAAGTCCCTCCTCCCTACCTTTTATCTTCTCCTGCTGAACACTCTCTGCTCATTCCTGAAGAAGGGCATGTGCCCGAAACGTCGAATCTTCTGTTCCCTAGATGCTGCCTGACCTGCTGTGCTGTTCCAGCAATAAAGTTTCAGCTATGTTCTGTCATAGCCTAATTCTTAACACCTCTGTCCAGTATTGACCTTGTGGTGGTTGTGGGTGTTTTCGCCGAGCTCGTAAGTTGATTTGCAGATGTTTCATCCCCTGTGTAGTGACTTCAGTGCCTTGGAGCCTCCTGTGAAGTGCTGTTGTACTGTCTGTTCTGGAATTTATTTGATTCTGTTCTTGCTATTTTTGTTTGCTTGTCCTGTAATCATTGTGTTGTCACCGTTGAATTTGTGGTCCTTGTCATTTGTGTGGTACTAAGGTCATGGCTGGTCATGGCATTCAGTGGCTAGTTGGTGTTTGTGAATGTAGATTGTCTGTCTGCCTGTCCGTCATAGTGTTGTGTAGTCTTTGCACGGCATCTTGTAAATTGTAAGAGATCCACATTTTTGTTCAGGACTGCCTCAGTTACCTGAACTTTGTCGCAGGATCTAACCTTGCATTGATCTTGCCTTACACCCATGCAGGAACAAGAGTTCATAAGGTATAGGAGAAAAATTAGGCCATTTGGCCCATCGGGTCTGCTCTTCATTCGATCGTGGCTGATATTGACCCGGTTTTCCTGGTGTCTCCTCTCAACTCTGCAACCCATTGCCAATTAAATCGGTCTAACCCCTCCTTAAATTTGCTCACTGTCCCAGCATCCGCTGCACTTTGGGGTAGGGAATTCCACAAAATCACAACCTCTTTGGGAGGAGTAGTTTCTCCTCAACTGATTTAAATTTGCTACCCCTTATCCCAAGATTGTGAACTCTCATCCTAGAGTGCCCCACAAGAGGAAATATCTGCTCCATGTCTGTTTTATCCGTACCTTGTTTATTATCTCAATTTGATTTCCCCTCATTCTTCTTAATTCTAGAGTATAGGCCTAAACCCCTCATCTTGTGATAAACCCCTCATCTGATACATGTCAGATACTTTAGGGGCATTTAAACGATAGGCACGTGGAAGATAAGTTAGTTTGATCTTAGTATGGTATAAAGTCAGCACAACACTGAGGATCTCTACTGTTCTACGTTCTAAATTTGTCTTGCACATGATGGGTATAGGGTTTTTTATCCTGATTTGTCTGAACGTGGTTGTCAGTTTATGGGCTGTCATGAATCTGAATAGTTGGAGAAATCTGGCTGTCAGTTCAGATTTTTTTAATGTAAGGTAGCGTGGATAGTGAGTTATGTCTTCGCATTGTTTCTGCCAGGCATCCGCGGATGAAGTTGTAGAGATATCCATCCTTGGTGAATACTGTTTAGAGGTGGTGTCCTTCCCTTCATAGGTAGGGAGTACTGCTGTGTGTTGTAGCCCTTTTTTGAATAGGGTCCTAATGCAGCTTCTCTTGTGTTCGGGTGGCTGCTGTTGGATTGCAGGACCTGGTTGGGTGTGGCTTTCCTATGGGCGGCACGGTGGCAGTGGTTAGCACTGCTGCCTCACAGCGCCGGAGACCCGGGTTCAATTCCCACCTCAGGCAACTGACTGTGTGGAGTTTGCACGTTCTCCCCATGTCTGCATGGGTTTCCTCCGGGTGCTCCGGTTTCCTCCCACAGTCCAAAGATGTGCACGTCAGGTGAATTGGCCATGCTAAATTGCCCGTAGTGTTAGGTAAGGGGTAAATGTCGGGGTATGGGTGAGTTGCGCTTCGGCGGGGCGGTGTGGACTTGTTGGGCCGAAGGGCCTGTTTCCACACTGTAATGTAATCTAATCTAATCTAATCTAATCTGTATACTTTTGTGGTGCATTCAGTGGTGTTCTTTCTACCATTGCATCCGCAAATGGTTGATTGGTTTCCTCCTCCTCTAGTAAATCTGATCCTTGTGAGCATGGTGTTGAGTATCTGGTGTTCTCGATTTCTGATCTCTTTAATGATAACCAAAATGTTGTCCACGTATCATCTGATCCAGAGTTTGGGTCAGATTTATGGAAGAGCTGTGTCCCAGTCTTTGTTCCAGTCACTCTACGGAGTATTTGCCAAGAACTGATATTCCTGCCACAAATCTCTTTAATGGGCCTATTCTCTCCCTAATTACACCTTTGCCCTTCATGTATTATGGAATCGTTTTGGATTCTCCTTAACTCTATTTGCCAAAGCTATCACATGTCCCCTTTTTGCCTTTCTGATTTCCCACAAATTTACTCCTATTGTCCTTTAGGAATTAGCTGGATCCCAGGTGTCTATACGGGATGTATGCCTCCTTTTTCTTGACCAGAGCCTCAATTTCTCTCGTCTCTAGTTTTGTACACCTACCAACTTTGCCCTTCACACTTATAGGAGCTCAGTCTCTGAACTGTCGTCTCATTATTTTGAAGGCCGCCTACTTCCCAACTGTTCCTTTATCTTTGAACCGCCTCCCCCAATCAACTTTCAAAAAGGTCTAATATCATCAAAATTGGCCTTACTCCAATGTAAACTTTAACTTTCAGATTAGGTTCATCTGTTTCCATAATTATTTTCAAGTTTATGATCACTTGCCTCAGTGTTTCCCACGGGCACTTCAGTCACTCAAGCTTATATTGGGAAACAGGACAGGGCAAGTATTGGTCCTTCTCTAATAAGTGCATCCACATATTGACTATTAAAGTTTTCTAACAGTAATTGCATTCCTCACCATCCAAGCTCCAACACTGGCAGTACCAGTCAATGTTCGGAACATTAAAATCCCCTACCATTACAACTGTATTATTCTTTCAGACATCTGAGATCTTCTTTCATATTTGTATCTCCATTTCCTGCTTACTATTAGGTGGGGCTGTAATACAATTCCAACAAGATGATCATCTTTCTTATTTCTCAGTTCCATCATTGGATGGTCTCCCAGGATTATCTTCCCTAGGTATAACTATCCTATTTCTCTAACCATAAGTGCCTCCCTTTCTATCTTTCCTCAAGCATGTACGCCCTGGAATATTAAGATGCCAGTCTTGTCTATCCCTGACTCACATTTCTATAATAGGGCATGATTGGGATATCATAGGTAAGGCAGATGACCTTAGCTATCAGGTCTCTTGCATTGAAGTAATTGCAGTTTGATTTAGTACTAAAGTAAAGAGAAAGAGGAGTCTTTGAAATGCATGTTCAGATTCCCTAAGTAGGACAATGAGACAATTCCTTTAATTACTGAGGTATGGAATAAGAGCAGGAATGTTTTATTAGAACTGATGGAACAGTAGGTACAGTGCTTGAGCACAAGAGACTAAGAGGAGATTTAATTGTTTGTAAAATTGAGGAGCTGAGATGTAGAATAGAAGGGTCTATTTTCCTTATCAGGGAAGGCAGTAAACTTAAAGTAATTAAGGATTACTTTTTTAGGATTATAGGGTAGTTGAGACATTGAGTCTAGAAGTTACCACCATAAAAGATGGTGTAGTTAATGAAATGTTTGTGTTAGTTTAAAGAAAAACTGGAATATGCATATGAAATGCCTGAGGGGTAGGACTGTTCAAAATTTGGATTAATCTGGAAAGTTCTTCCAGCAACCACAGAGTCTTCTCTGCTGACAGTTCTAATGTTTCTAGTTATTTACTTTATTAGCTAGTTTACAGGATGCTGGTGTTGATAAATGACCTCACTGTGTCATCATCTTTCCTTAACATTTGGTTCACAAAGCACGTTCTTCCCTGGATCCAGCCCCATATGGAGAGGACTGTTGAGCAATTAAAACACTATTTTAGTCATTAAAATTGCACATTTACGCTTGTTTGTAAAACAATTATTCTGCAGGTATAAAATGTAACTGGTACTGTATGCTGTTATGAAAGTCTAAGTGTGCACTGTGTACCTTTTTTTGAGAGGGGAAGCTAGTAAGGACTGATAAAGTGCAGTGTGCTGAATGAGTTAAAAATGTAACATTTGGCTGAAACAAATAGTTGTTGCCATGGAACAAAAATTAAAATTTAGCCAATCAGTTTAAATTATGCCCCAAATATCCAAATCCAGTATAATTTGGGTTTTAATGTTTGGGATGAATCAAACTAGTAAAAAGATCCGATGTTTTGGAGTATAAAACAGGTCACTTTGAACAGTTAGGGGAGAACAGCAAAGACAGCCAAGCAAGCACCAACAATAAGACCAGCCAGATAACTCAAAGGCATCTGTTAAAAAGAAATTTGTGCAGCTGAAGACTAAAGCCAACCTAGAGAAATCTACAGAGAAAGTTCGATATCCAAAGTCAACAACTGGGTTTGAAAGGGATTTGCCTTAAATGTAAGAGAATTTTATCGGACCAGTATTGTAGGTGGTTAAAAATAGTTTGAGAAAGGAGTTGTAAATAGTTGTTTAATATTCTCTTTTGCACTTGAGAAAAAATTTAAAATTTTATTCTTTTAAATAGTGACATCTGGATTAGTTCTTTGCCTTGAAATTTAACAGATTATGGTGCGAGGTGAGCTTTTCTGTCTGGTTTAAATTAGCAGACGGGTTTATCCGTATCGTAACGGTATCTGAATACACCTTTTTTAAATGTATGTTTTCAAGAAGTTGATGAATTATATTGTATTATTTTTTATTTGAAAAAAGCAAATGATTGTAGTGGACTGCATGATTGGACAAAGTTTTTTAGAGGGGACTTAGTTATGAATTTAACAGTTAAAGGTGGAAAAAGGAATCCAAATATCTGTCCTATTGTCCTGGGACATGTGCAACCATTTGTTTTAAAGCCCCTTTTTTAAGGGTGGGGGGAGGGGGGGGCGGGAAGGAGAGGGGAGAAGGAAGTATTATGTACATGTATGTTCCCACAAAATGAAATTTATGAACATCATTTCTGATAGCTTTCCTTTGGCCAGAGTGGGGGTATTCTAAATGGAGTGTTTCATTGAAGTAATGAAATTACAGTCATGATAGAAAATTGGTATCTCTACAGATTGCACTTTATCACCCAGATTTCCTGGTTGCTATTGTCTTTCCCTGCTGATTTTATGGTATATCGCTCATTAGGCCCTGTGGGCCTCATTGGCACTGCTTGAAAATTTATAAGTAAAATATGAATTTTTATCTTGAATTTTCTATGCCATATATGGCACTTGTATCTTTTGTTGTGGTTCTGTTCGCCGAGCTGGGAATTTGTGTTGCAGACGTTTCGTCCCAGGTCTAGGTGACATCCTCAGTGCTTGGGAGCCTCCTGTGAAGCGCTTCTGTGATGTTTCCTCCGGCATTTATAGTCGTTTGAATCTGCCGCTTCTGGTTGTCAGTTCCAGCTGTCCGTTGCAGTGGTCAGTATATTGGGTCCAGGTCGATGTGCTTATTGATTGAATCTGTGGATGAGTGCCATGCCTCTAGGAATTCCCTGAACTACGAAAGCAACCACCCCAACACACACAAAAGAAGTTGCATCAAGACACTATTCAAAAGGGCCACAACACTCTGCAGTACACCAGAACTGCAAAAGGAGGAAGAACACCTACACAATGTATTCGTCAAAAATGGATACCCGCGCAATTTCATCAACAGATGTCTAAGGGAAAGACAACGGAACGAGGACATGCCGCAACCCAAAGGACTAGCCACACTACCATACATCAAGAGCATTTCCGAACTGACAGCTAGACTACTGTGACCACTAAGACTCAGCACACAAACCAACAGCCACTCTCAGACAACAACTCACCAGAACGAAGGACCCGATACCCAACATGAGCAAAACCAATGTAGCGTACAAAATCCCATGCAAGGACTGCACAAAACACTACATAGGACAAACAGGAAGACAGCTAACGATCCGCATCCATGAACACTAACTAGCCACAAAACGACACAACCAGCTATCCTTAGTAGCCACACACGCAGATGACAAGCAACATGAATTCAACTGGGACAACACTACTATTATAGGACAAGCCAAACAGAACAGCCAGGGAATTCCTAGAGGCATGGCACTCATCCACAGATTCAATCAATAAGCACATCGACCTGGACCCAATATACTGACCACTGCAACGGACAGCTGGAACTGACAACCAGAAGCGGCAGATTCAAACGACTATAAATGCCGGAGGAAACATCACAGAAGCGCTTCACAGGAGGCTCCCAAGCACTGAGGATGTCACCTAGACAGGGGACGAAACGTCTGCAACACAAATTCCCAGCTCGGCGAACAGAACCACAAAAATGAGCACCCAAGCTACAAATCTTCACAAGCTTTGAACTTGTATCTTTTTCTAAATTTGAACTTATCTGCTAAATGTTCAATTTTAAGTAAAGGTTAACAAAAATTATTTGGAACCAGCCTGCTGTACCTGGTTTTCAAAGTAAACCAACTTGGATAGTAAGTTAAATATGCTGTCTTTCTTCTGAAAATAAACTGCAGAGAAAAGCATCAAGTGGAAATTAAAATGTGTGGGAAACTGTTGAAGTTATAAGGTGAAATTAGCACTTATTAAATTAATTTTTAAATCCCTCAACAATGTAGGCAAGCTCTTTGCTTTGGTATGAAACACATTCTTTTGAGCTCTTGGGGCACATTCTTTTGGAAACAAATGTGAGGGAAAAGGAATAAACCCCTGAAGGCAAATCAGTTATGAGCATTTTTGTGCATACTGAGATTTTTTTGATCGTCTTTTTTTTTTATTTTGTTTGCAGACCATAATTTGTATATTGTCTTTTATAGCAAGTAAATATCTTGAAGAGTGGAGTCTGTAGTATTGTGTAGTGATTTAGAACCTACCATATCTAAACATGAGTAATTGATTGCAATGGTAGCAATGTTATAAAAAGGGCTGTTACATCTCAATTTGATATTCGAGCACATCAAGTGCATCATACACTTGCTAAACCTTTTAGCTTGTAAAGTGTTTTGTTGATGCTTTAAACATTTTAAAGCACACACTCTCCTGCGCGTGTCTAAAATGTGAATTCTTACTTAGTGTAACATTAAACATAAGCTGTAGCATCCAATTTTTGCAGGTCAAGGTGCTGACATGCTGATCTTAGTCCAGCATGCTTTTGGTCTCAATAGACAGAAATTTAAATCTATCTTTCACTTTTTTTTCAAGCATTCCCCTAGAGAGGGGTGAAACCAATGAGGGTAGCATTGGTGAGATATTTCAGCCTTTTAGGTATTCTTTTTGAAGCACTGCTTTTGTTACCTTTTTGCTGTTGAGGTGGTGGATTTGATCAGGTGACAATTGGTTGTCAGCATGTCATTGAATATCCCTTGTTCATATAAAGAAAATAGGCCATTTGGTCCTTTAAGCCTGCTCTGCCATTCAGTATGATCATGGCTGATCGTCACTGTTCCTGCAGTTTCGTGAAACAGAATAAAAGAGAACCTTTGGCCCATCAAGTCTGTACTGCCAAAATCCTACTATTACATTTTCCATTTTTCCATACCTAGGCCCATAGCCTTCAATGTTATGACACTGAGAGTGCTTACAGTTTAAAGGGTGTGCAGTTTCCTGCCTCAACTACCATCCCAGGAAATGAATTCCCAGGCTCCTTTATCATGTTTTCCCTCAAATTCCCTCTAAACCTCCTGGCTTTCATTTTAAATTATGCCCTCTTGGTAAGAGGGGCATTTGGTTGGGTATATGAATAGGAAGGGTTTGGAAGGATATGGGCAGGGTGCTGGCAGGTGGGACTAGATTGGGTTGGGATATCTGGTCGGCATGGACAGGTTGGACCGAAGGGTCTGTTTCTGTGCTGTGCTATGACTCTAAGAGAACAGCTGCTTTCTATCCATCCAGTCCACGCCCCCCATCAGATCGTCCTTCAGCCTTGCTCCAAGAAAACAATCAACTTATCCAACCTGTCTTTATAACTATTACACCAACCTTTTGCACCCCCTACATTCTTCCTATAAAAATGCACACAGTACTCCAACTCTAGCCTACCAAAGTATTGTAAACTTCCAATATGTCCTTCCTGCCCTCTTAATCAATGCCATGACTGATAAAGGAAAGTTTCTTATGTCATTTTTACAACCAGCTGGAGCTTTTGTTTGACTGCTCTGGAGCTGCAAATAGACTCACTGGAGCGTCCGCAATGCTGAGGTCGTGGATAGCACGTTTAGTGAACTGGTCACACCGCAGGTTAGAATTGCTGAGGGAGACAGTGAATGGGTGACCAAAAGACTGAAAAAGAGTAGGAAGGTAGTGCAGGTGTCCTCTGCGGTCATCTTTCTCCAAAAGAGGTATACCATTTTGGATACTGTTGGGGGAGATGGTTCACCAGTAGAGGGCAGCAGTTGTCAAGGTCATGGCACCATGGCGGGCACTGTTGTTCAGAAGGGCGGAAAAAGACTTGTAGGGCTAAATTCATAGGGGATTTTATTGAGAGGGGAGTAGATGTGTGGTTCTGTGGCTGTAAATGGGACTCCCGGTGTTAAATGGCATGTTACCTCCCAGGTGCTCGGCTCAGGGATGTCACTGTCACTAAAAGGGGAGGGTGAATAACCAGTTGTCTCGGTGCATATAGGCACCAACGATATAAGTAGAAAACGAGATAAGGTCCTGAAAGAAGTCAGGGAGCCAGGAGAAAAGTTAGAGGAGGACCTCCAAGGTAGTGATCTCCGGGTTACTACCTGTGCCGTGTTCTAGCCAGCGTAGAAATGAAAAAATAGGCAGGATGAACACATGGCTTGAGAGGTGGTATTGGAAGGAGGGGTTCAGATTTGTTGGACGTTGGTTCCGGTCTAGTTCAGATGTAGACCGTCCATTTTGTAATTGTGCCACCTTCCCCAGAACCAGACCCAATGTCCTTGGGGGAGTTTTTGCTACTGCTGTTGTGGAGGCTTTAAACTAATGTCAGGGGACTGGGAACCAGAAGAGAAAACAAGTAGGCAGCGAGGTGGAGACTAACAATCATGAAGATTGCCTACTCTTCCCTTTATTAAGGCTGAGAGCAGATGAGCGCAAAAGAACTGGTGGCCTGAAATGCATCTACTTTAATGCAAGGAATATAGTATGTAAGGCAGGTGAACTTAGGGCTTGGATTGGTGTCTGGGAGTATGACATTATTGCAATCACAGAGACTTGGTTGAAGGAAGGGCATGATGATTGGCAACTAAATGTTCCAGGATATAGACTGTTCAGACAGGACAGGGTGGGAAGTAAAGCTGGGGGGGATGGATTGCATTGCTGGTCAGGGACGTTATCACTCCTATGCTAAAGGAGGACACTATATGGAGGTCGTGGGTAGTGAGGTGTTATGGGTGGAGCTGAGAAATAAGGGTGTGGTTACATTGTTGGGGCTGTATTACAGGCCTCCCAACAGTGAGCGTGAGGTAAATAACAAATGGATAAATGGATTATGCAAAGATGTAGAGGCAATAGGGTAGTGGTGATGGGATACACTTAGCGTCAGAGATCTGGATGTGATAGAATTTGTAAGAAGCGTTCAGGAGAGTTTTCTAGAGCAGTATGTCAATAGTCCGACGAGGGAAGGGCCATATTGGATCTGGTACTGGGGAATGAGTCAGGACAGGTGGTAGAAGTTGTTGTGGTGGGGGATTTCTTTGGGAACAGTGACCACAATTCTGTAAGTTTTTAGAATACTCGTAGATAAAGAAGAGAGTGGTCCCAAGGTAAGAGTATTAAACTGGGCCAAGGCCAATTATATCAAAATTAGGCAGGAGCTGGGAAATGTAGATTGGACACAGCTATTTGAAGGGAAATCCACATTTGATATGTGGGAGGCTTTCCAAGATAGTGCAGGATCGGCAAGTCCTGCTGAAGGGAAAGATTCGTGAACCGTGGATGACGGGAAGTTGTACGACTAGCCAAGAGGAAAAGGGAAGTGTACATCCCTACATAAGGTCTAGGCAGCTAAGAACAGAATGGGCCCTGGAGGAATATCGGAAGAGTAGGACAAGTCTTAAATAAGGGATCAAGCGGGCTAAAAGGGGTCATGACATAGTTTTAGCAAGCAGAAGTAAGGAGAATCCCAAAGCATTTTATTCTTGTACAAGAAGCAAGCTGGTAACTAGAGAAAGGATTGGTCCACTAAAGGATAATGAAGGAAGACTGTGTGTCGAACCTGAGAATGGGTGAGATTCTGAATGATTACTTTGATTAGATTAGATTACTTAGTGTGGAAACGGGCCCTTAGGCCCAACAAGACCACACCGACCCTCCGAAGAGCAACCCACCCAGACCCATTCCTCTACATTTACCCCTTCACCCAATACGCTATGGGCAATTTAGCACGGCCAATTCACCTAACTTGCTCATTTTTTGGATTGAGAGGAAACCCACGCAGACACTGGGAGAATGTGCAAATTCCACACAGCCAGTTGCCTGAAGTGGGACTTTGCATCAGTGCTCACTGAGGAGGGGAACATGATGAATCTTGAGATTAGAGATAGAAGTTTGATTTGTCTGGATCAAGTTGGCATAAGTAGGGAAGATGTGTTAGGTAGGCTAGAGGTTATTAAGGTGGACAAATTCCCAGGACCGTATGGAATCTATCCCAGGTTGCTGAGGGAGGCGAGAGAGAGGAAGTAGCTAGGGCCCTGACAGATATCTTTGTGGCATCCTTAAATATAAGTGAGGTGCCGGAGGACTGAAAGGTTGCTCATGTTGTCCCCCTGTACAAGAAAGGTAGTAGGGATATTCCGGGTAACTACAGACCAGTGAGTCTGGTGTCAGTGGTGGGAAAGTTGCTGGAGAGGGTACTGAGGGATAGGATCTATTACATTTAGAAAAGAATGGGCATATCAGTGATAGGCAACATGGATTTGTGCGGGGGAGATCGTGCCTTACCAACTTAGAGCTCTTCGAGGAAGTGACCAAGTTGATAGATGAAGGAAGTGCTGTTGATGTCATATACATGGACTTTAGTAAGGTTCCCTATGGTAAACTAATGGAGAAGGTGAAGTCCTATGGTGTGCAGGGTGTTCTAGCTAGGTGGATAAAGAACTGGTTGAGCAACAGGAGACCGTAGTAGTTGAAGGGAGTTGCTCGAAATGGAGAAAGATGACCAGTGATGTTCCACAGGGGTCAGTGTTGGGGCCACTGTTGTTTTGTAATATACATAAATGCTCTGGAAGAGGACACTGTTGGTACGATCAAGTTTGCAGGTGACCCGAAGATTGGTGGAATAGCAAAGCATAAGGGACTGTCAGAGAATACAGGAGGATATAGATAGACTGGAGAGTTGGGCAGAAAAGTGGCAGATGGCTTTCAATCCAGACAAATGTGAGGTGATGCATTTAGACACATCTAATTCGAGAGTGAATTATACAATGAACAGAAGAGCCTTGGGAAAAGTTGGGCAGGGAGTGCAGGTCCATTGTACCCTGAAGGTTGCTACACAAATGGATAGAGTGGTCAAGAAGGCATATAGTATGCTTGCCTTCATTGGATGGGGTATTGAGTATAAGAGCTGGCAAGTCATCTTAACATTGTACAAGACATTGGTTCAGTTGCGTTTAGAATACTGTGTACAGTTCTGGTTGCCACATTACCAAATGGATGTGGATGCTTTGGAGAGGGTGCAGAGAAGGTTTACGAGGATGTTGCCTGGTATGGAAGGTGCTAGCTATGAAGAGAGGTTGAGTAGGTTAGGTGTGTTTTTTTTTAGAAAAAAAGGAGATTGAAGGGGACCTGATTGAGGTTTACAAAATCATGAAGGGTATGGACAGGGAGGATAGAGACCAGCTCTTTCCCAGGGTGAAGGATTCAATAACGAGAGGTCACGCTTTCAAGGTGAGAGGTGGAAAGTTTAAGGGAGATACACGTGGCAAGTACTTTACACAGGAGTGGGCGTCTGGAACGTGTTGCCAGCAGAGGTGATCGAGGCAGGCACAGTATATTCATTTAAGATCTGTCTGAACAGATGCATGAGTAAGTGGGGAGCAAAGGGATACAGATGCTTAGGAATTGACTGACAGCTTTAGACAGATTTGGATCAGCTCAGGCTTGGAGGGCCGAAGGGAGTTTTCCTGGGCTGTAAATTTTCTAACCCTACTAACCTTCAGGGAACTGTGGTCAAGTACCCCAAGGTCCCTCTGTTTCTATTAGCTTCTTGGTGTCATTGCCATTAATTGAGTACCCCCTTGTCTTGTTACTCTTCAACGTGTGCCATCTCATGTACTGTTTTAATCAAGGTTCAGCCTGTAATTATCTCCAGACCCGGCCCCTCAAACAAAGCTTAGAACATAAAACATAGAACAATACAGCACAGAACAGGCCCTTCGGCCCACGATGTTGTGCCGAACATTTGTCCTAGCTTAAGCACCTATCCATGTACCTATCCAATTGCCGCTTAAAGGTCACCAATGATTATAATTCTGACTCTGCCACTCCCACAGGCAGCGCATTCCATGCCCCCACCACTCTTTCTGGGTAAAGAATCTACCCCTGCCATCACCCCCCCCTCCCCCCCATACCTTCCACCCTTCACCACCTTAAATTTATGTCCCCATGTAACACTGTTGTACCCGGGGGAAAAAGTCTCTGACTGTCTACTCTATCTATTCCCCTGATCATGTTATAAACCTCTATCAAGTCACCCCTCATCCTTCGCCGTTCCAGTGAGAAAATGCTTAGCACTCAACCTATCCTCGTACGGCCTATTCTCCATTCCAGGCAACATCCTGGTAAATCTCCTCTGCACCCTCTCCAAAGCTTCCACATCTTTCCTAAAATGAGGCGACCAGAACTGTACACAGTACTCCAAATGTGGCCTTACCAAGGTCCTATACAGGACCTTGTTCTGTTCTGTTCCTTTTTACCGCAAGCTGTCCCAAGGTCTGCAGGTCATTCCAGCTTAATTTAACATTGATAAAAGAATAAAATTAATGAAAAATCAGTGAGGATTCTAAAACTTGTTAAATCTGCCTAAATCTCCAACTCTTCCTTACTCCTTGCATTAGTCTGCTCAAGAACTTCAGTTCATCTTTTCAAATTCTGTAATTTACATCCTCATGTGAAGTACTTGCATTCTGTAAAGTACTCATTTAACACTTTGGATTAGTGGTGCTGGAAAAGCACAGCAGTTCAGACTGCATCCGAGGGGCAGTAAAAACAACATTTCGGGCAAAAGCCCTTCATCAGGAATACAGGATGGAGTTGACATACTGTTTGTTGAGAGTATGAATTCTCCTGAGGATGTAGTACAGAAGGGGTCCTTTGCAGTTCTGGGAGTGTGTGGCCCTCAGCTGAGGCAGGGCTGACTGTAGAGAGGTTAGGTGCCGGTGCATTGCTGCGAGCGTGGAACGGAGGATCTTTGAAGGAGAACCATTGCTGGTGTTTTAGAATCTGTGTGGTCTATACGGTTTGTCTTGTTCGGTTCCAAACTCTGCTGGTTTAAAGATGGTGTGGAGTCCATGTGGGATGAGTTGGTTATGGAGGCAGGCACTGAGGAAGCAAATTTGGCTGTAGTCATGAATTTGTTTCAGGACATGGTTGAAGAGCTTCATGGCAGAGGAAATGACCTGGGAGTTGCAGTGGGAGAGGGACTCCCTGAGATTCTTGTAGAGAGAGGAGGAAAACTTCAAAGCAGGCATCCTTGCAAGAGGATTCGCAGTAGGGTTAAAATCAACTAGGTAAAAACAGTGACTGCAGATGCTGGAAACCAGATTCTGATTAGTGGTGCTGGAAAAGCACAGCAGTTCAGACAGCATCCGTGGAGCAGTAAAATCGACGTTTCAGGCAAAAGCCCTTCATCAGGAATACATTCTACATATGTACTCTGGCTTCATGCACATATTGCCACTCACCCTTTTTGATCCCTTTTTAGTCCTAAGAGTTGTCTAATTTTCTTAAACTTTAAGCGTTTTGAGTTCAACTGCTTTCTGTGGCTGATGATTACATGCTCTAAGTGAAGAAATTTCTCTTCTTAACCTTAAATAGCCTATCCTGTATACTTTAAAAGTAATTTGTTGTAATCAAGCAAGTGTTACTGTGAGATTTTGTTTTTCTTGCTAGTGGAACAGGATGCTAACTATGAAAGCTTCAAGTCATTTAAATTTAGTCAGACATAGCAGGACACAGCCAGGAGTTTTCTCCTTTACTATTTTATCATCCCCTTCCAGAGTTTCACTTTCTTCCCAAGTCTGACATTGAAATATCTTGAGGATCTGTTTGCAACTGAGAGGTCATCTTTAAATTTAAATGTTTTTATTAATCTATTTTTCTAATCGGCTTGTTCAGAGATGTTATTACACACCTTTTTTTTGAGGCAGATGGGGCTTGAACCTGGGCCTCCTGGTCCAGTGGTAGGGACACTTTTATTGCCACAAGCTGAATTTTCTTACAGCTGCTGATTTGCTTTTCAGACACTACTACTTTTTTTTTTGGTTATTTCGTAGCTAAATTTTAATTCTTTTATCAGATGATGCAGTGGCATAGTAACACCACTTATGTTTTAATTGTGTTTGTAATTTTAAAAAATTGAATCTAGAACTTTTGTTTACTTGAAAGAAATCTTGAAGAAATTTAACTTGATTTAACTGAACTAAATTTTTAGTTTATTTTCCTCTGACCTCTACCACTAATTTAGACACTGTTTTGCCAACTGACAATTTTTCACTTCTTTGTAAAAATACATGTGACAAATTGCTATGCTATTCTATTCCATTCTATACTGTCATTCCCAGATCAAAAATTCAAACTATGTGACTTATTAGGAGTGAGTTTCACATCTGCCGATCCTTTTTAAAAATTAATTTTTAAAACAATTAGCACTCGTATTCTTGGATGTCTTCTGCTAAATCTGTTATACTTCTGTTACAGGGAGTGCTGGCAGTCACATTTAAGTTCCAACAGAATACACACTCATAAATTCTGTAATACCAAGCTGAACATCCAATAGCAAATGTCTTAAATTAATGCGTTTTCTTCGAATTTTGTCTCATTAAAATAGAATAACTTGGAGCCCCTTAGTTCAAAAGAACCCCTGTTAAAGACATCCTATTTTAATGGATGAGAGTCGATGGCGTGGTAGTAATATAATTGAACCAGAAAACTAGAGACCTGTATAAAGCTCTAGGGCCACAAATTCAAATCCCACCACGGCAGTGGGTGAAATTTGAATTAAAATTCTAATGATGGCTGATTATTTTTAACATTTATTTTTGTAAAATTCATAGTTCATTTATATCCTTCAGGAACGTGCCAGTCATAACTGGTTTGGCCTTCGTTTGACTCTGGACTGGCAGCAACATGGTTAAAGCCGAAAATGTGTTGCTGGAAAAGCGCAGCAGGTTAGGCAGTATCCAAGGAGCAGGAGAATCGACGTTTCGGGCATGAGCCCTTCTTCTTCATTCCTGAAGAAGGGCTCATGCCCGAAACGTCGATTCTCCTGCTCCTTGGATGCTGCCTGACCTGCTGCGCTTTTCCAGCAACACATTTTTGGCTCTGATCTCCAGCATCTGCAGTCCTCACTTTCTCCAGCAACATGGTTAACCATATCAACTGATTTCTGAAATGACCTAGCAAGCCACTCGGTTGCACCAAACTGCTGAAAAAGTCTCATTTAAATGGACCATCCGACATCAACCTAGCCACTGGAAATGACTGCAGGGTCAATAGTGCTGAGTATGCTGAAGTTCTGGATTAATAAATGGGGGTTAATGCCAGAATTAGATAGCTAGCTCACAGAATATTCAAGCAAGAATCTTTTTTTTTGTAAATATTGTCTGTCCTAAAAGCCACTGTCACTCTTGCCCCTGGCCCACTCAAGTGGTAGCAGATGGATAGTGCAGTGCTATACAGTCAAGGAGTTGTCCTGGGCATTGTCAGCAGACACTGGAAGTTTTAGATTAGATTAGATTCTCTACAGTATGGAAACAGGCCCTTCGGCCCAACAAGTCCACACCGCCCCTCCTAAGAGTAACCCACCCAGACCCATTCCCCTACCCTATACATACCTCTGACTAATGCACCTAACACTCTGGGCAATTTAGCATGGTCAATTCACCTGACCTGCCATCTTTGTGGGAGGAAACCCACACAGACACAGGTAGAACATGCAAATTCCACAGACAGTTGCCCAAGGCGGGAATCGAACCAAGGTCCCTAGTGCTGTGAGGCAGAAGTGCTAACCACTGAGCTATTGTGCTGTCCCATGATATTTAAGAAATGTTTGGATAGGCATTTTGTGATATTAAGGCACAAGGCTATGGGCCAAGTGCTGGAAAATGGAACTAGATAAACTAGGTGGTTTTTGACCAATGCAGAGTCGATAGGCTGCAGGACCTCTGTGCTATGAGTCTGACAAGAAACCTGGAAGAATTGTAAATTGTGATAACTGGGCAGAATGTCAGTGGAATAAGAAAAGAGGTAGATAACATGATACCAAACATGGACAAGAAACCTAATGTTGAATATCTTTTAGAGGTTATGTTGAGGATGGCAAGGATGCAAGATATGCTTTTGGCGACTACAGAACTCAACCACTTGTGGTGATAGATTATTGAAGTGACAGGGTCTGCACGAGGTCGTGGAAAAAAAATCAAGATAAAAATTTTTGATCTGATCTTCCCCAGTCTACACACGTTGATGAGGGAATGTAGAAATCTCCATGACTTCCTACATGGTGCAGAAGGAGTATATCATAGCTGCATGTTCTGGTGTCATGGCTTCCCTTTAACTCTTGAATTGCTTGCTGTAAAGAATACTAATTGCTCTAGGGGTTGTTTTCCACTGCAAACATTCTAAGACAGTCTGAAGTCCCCACTTTTATTTTAACTTAATGGACTGCAGCAGGTCATTTCATAATAAAAGTAGAAATACTTAGGCTGACCTCTCTTTTGTATAGCCAACACCCTACAAGTAATATCTCATCCCTACCCACACGATCCTCCCAAAGCAGTAACTCAGTTCATTGCTTTCCTTACATGCTGCTGCTTTATAGAGCTCCTCTCAGTCCACAGTGCATTCACCTTGCTGCACACTCCTCCTGACTTCCCAAAGCTTCTACATTTTCTGCAAAGTAGAGGTCAGATGTGTGATGGTATATTACCCTGCTTGTTTGTATGAAGTCAGCTACAATAATAAAGATGTTTGACTTCATCCAGCACAAAGTACCATGCTTGACCGATATCAACACACATCTAGTCCTTTCACCAATGTACACTAGCAGCAGAGTGTACCACTTAGAACATGTACTGCACAAGTTCACCAAGGCACCTTCAGCCCCTTCCAAACCTGCAATTCTAACAGCTAGAAGAAGGATAAGGGCAATAGATGGCAGTAATACCACTTCGTCTCCAAGCCACAAACCATCCTAACTTGGAAGTATATCGAACACTGCTGTGACAATTATTTGGTTAACAATCCTTTTGAAAAGTTAAGAGGATGTCTGCTCACTGAATATAATATAATATTACATGAGCTTTTAGAGGCGGACCCATCTTAGTGACCAACCTCTTCCATCACAGTATGTGTCTCTCTTAGCGATGTTATCCTGCCCAACCTGCCGTCCCATACAATCTGCTCCTGCCCCCAGTGTTCCTTTACTGTCACTCTGATGCTTAGGCAGTTGCTCCTTCAATCATAGGCTGTTATTCTCCTGTGCTTACAGCTAATAGACTTTCTCACCTTTGTCCTTTTTATTGATAAAGTTTTTTTCTTCTTCTCCAATTTTTTTTATTTCAAGTAAGACTTGATTGTAATAAATGCAAACTGACAAGGCACAAGTTGTGACCACTGAAATAATGGTGTTATAGTATTTTCATAGATTTGGGAATGAACTTCCTTTTTCTTCCTCACCCAGTGAAATACAATCAGAAGTAAGTTGCTTGATTTCTTTTGTCAAAATTAGAAATGCTGAATTAGATTAGATTAGATTACTTCGTGTGGAAACAGGCCCTTCGGCCCAACAAGTCCACACCGCCCCGCCGAAGCGCAACCCACCCATACCCTTACATGTACCCCTTACCTAAGGCTACAGGCAATTTAGCATGGCCAATTCACCTGACCTGCACATCTTTCGACTGTGGGAGGAAACCAGAGCACCCGGAGGAAACCCACGCAGACACAGAGAGAATGTGCAAACTCCACACAGTCGCCTGAGTCGGGAATTGAACCCGGGTCTCTGGCGCTGTGAGGCAGCAGTGCTAGGCGCTGTGAGGCAGCAGTGCTAACCGCTGTGCCACTGTGCCGCTCACTTTTTTTTAGTTTTTTTTTCACTGATTTTTATTTGTTTCTTCCCATCAATTTTTATGGCATTTGTCAGGAATGCATGAAAACACAGTTCTAACATTAACACATTGGAAAACCCTTGGTCAGTCATATTTCCCTTACAATCATTGTTTTTTTTTTAATACAGCAAAATATTTCCCACTTTAAATTCCATAAGTTATTGCAGACCGATGCATCGATTCACTGGCTGTTATACTGTTAGTTGGTAGCTGTAAGGCTCTTGTATGTCAATAGCATCCCCAGATAGCACCTATTATGCAATAAAAGAGCTCACTCTACATGTTTTTAGAGCCCATGTAGGCACTTTCTCTAGATCAGCAACATAATTGTTGGATGCCTGGGAGTGAGAGAATCCTGAGTACAGATTCAAAGGGAATGACAGTTCTGATCCACTTTGGAATGGCACGATCTGATAAACACTTGATTTCACACTTAAGATTTAAGCACACTTAACAAAATCTAGAATCACTAACCATAACTTCTCATTAATCCTAAAGCATTGGATCAACGTATCAAACATAAGATGTAACTTAATCAATGCAAATCAAAGTATAAATAAGTTCATTTGGACACTTCCCCTTGCATATTGTCAGTGAGTGTTTTCCCCCTCTTGTATAACAAGTACAAAGTGAATCTACAGTTTAAACAATTTCCCAGATCTTTTAAAAAAAAAGGAAAACCTCCCCAGAAAAAAAACCGTACCGGTCTATACTCTGATATCCTGATAGTGTACTTTAAGTACCACGTTATACCATGGCTGACCACGACCAGATTTAATACGTGGCAACTATGCACCATGATACAGTATAAAATACAAATGTGGTATCAACTTGTCGAACTTCACCCAATGAGAAAAGAACACCAAAAAAAAAATTAAGTTTGTGACCTTTTTTGTTTGACAGACCTGTTCTAGTTGTTGTTCCTTTTCACATCTCTAGATCCTTTGCAAGATAAGATTAGTCTTAACTCAAATAATTCAAAGCAGCACTTCTCTTTTTGAAATATGGTCCTCTTTATGACTAATTATGAATTACAATAGAATTTTGTTCGCACCAGGAAACCTATGAAATCTATTCCTTGTCCTCAAAACAGTTACTATTTAAATCTGTCATCAGAGAGATGCTCTCTTTCAAATTCATTTTCTAGGCAGATCTTCAAATTAGATTTGAGGATCTAATCCTTTTAAACCCTGTATGTATGCCATTACTTGGAATAATTTTGCTCTCATTCTTTAATGTGGTTGAATTCATCTATTTTTAAATTTAAATTTGTCTTCCACAAATGTAGTTGCGTTTACAGATTTTCCTAATTTGGAGTGCTTTTAACTGCTTATGTAATTAGATTCTATTGGTCTTCGTTCTGGAGATAATGAATTTTTAAGCAGAAGCTTTTAGTTTAATTGGGTCATTTTAGCATTTTGTTTTTCATTTTGGTGTAGAAAATAGATGATTGTCGGAGGCTAATCACTTCAACTCCGAAACTTTGCTGTGGGGGATCCACAGCTCTATCATCTTCATCAATGACATTGCAGAGTCAGTTTTTACAGATTGGAAGGAGGCTCTCCACGCATCCACAATGGTCGTCAAACATCCATCTATTGTAATTGCATTTTCCAGTACTTGGCCTGTAGCCATGTATGTAACGTTGAAAGCGTTTCCCCTCATTAATTAGGTCATAGCAGCAGATTTTCAATCTGTCAGTCATTCCCAGTGTTCAGTTCCACTTCTTCAAATTCTAGAAGTCTGTGTTCTCCTAGAGGAAGACTAGAATACAAATCAGGCATGGCACGTAACATTTGTGTCAGGCAATGAACCTTTCCAACAATAAAAATCTAACCATTTCCCATTACATTTGAGTACCCCCACTGTTAATATTTTAAGGGTTTATTGTTGACTGAAACTTAAGTGGAGCAATTGTGTGAGTACTGCCTAGAGGAGGATATTCAAGGCTGAATGTATGATGAGTTGCTCGCTTACTGAATCCCCAAAGTCTGTCCGCTATCTGTGAAGTTTAAAAGTTAAAAATCACAACACCAGGTTATGATTCAACAGGGAACAACAACCCGGTCTTGTGATTTTTAACTTTGTCCACCACCAGTTCCTCCAAACTATATAGTTTAAAAGTGTCTACAGATATGAAAAATGCATTGTTGTATTGATTGGAACTAGGTTGTGAGATCCTTTTTATTGGCCCAGGTGAACAACTCTAATCAGGAAGCCCTGGATGACAAATAGAAATGGGGGTTTAGAATTCCATCAGTTCAGGGGACTGACTGAGCTGGCTGGCTGGATACAGCCAGTGTACTCTGCACAAGTAAGTGAAGGGTGATACTGACTTCTATGCAGTTTTGGTGACAAGAAAACAGTACATGCCTGAAGAACTGTCACTGGCAGCAGTCACCTTGGAGTTGGGGTAAGCATTTCTGCCATTATGCCTCTGAATAGGAAGCTTGAGTCACTCAATCCTGCTACTGAAGACTGAGCCTGGTATGTGGAAACCATGTGATTTTATTTTTTCTCTCTCCATGGAAATCATAGAGTCACTAGAGATGCACAGAAATAGAGTCTTTGGTCCAACTCGTCCATGCTGACCAGATATCCTAACCTAATCTAGTCCCATTTGCCAGCACTTGACCTATATTCCTCCAAACCCTTCCCATTCATATACCCATCCAGATGCCTTTTCAATGTAGCAATTGTACTAGTCTCTACCACTTCCTCTGGCAACTCATTCCATACATGTACCATCCTCTGAAAAAGTTGTCCCTTTTACATCTTTCCCCTTTCACCCTAAACCTATGCCTTCTAGTTCTGGACTCTCCACCCCAGGGAAAATACCTTGCCTATTTAACCTGTCCATGCCCCTTATGATTTTGTAGACATCTGTAAAGGTCACCACTAAGCCTCCAACCCTCTAGGGAAAACAGCCCCAACCTATTCAGCCTCTCCCTATAGCTCAAATTCTCCATTCCCAGCAGCATCTTTAAATCTTTTCTGAGCCCTTTCAAGTTTCACGGCATCATTCCAACAGGAAGGAGACCAAAACTGCACACAATATTCCAAAAGTGGCCTAACCAATTCCTGTACAGCTGCAGATGACCTCCCAACTCTTCTACTCTATGCTCTTACCAATAAAGGCAAGAATACCAAACACCACCTTCACTATCTTATCTAGCTGAGTCTCTACTCTTTAAGGAACTCGAACCTGTACTCCAAGGTCTCTTTTTGTTCAGTCACACTTACCAGAACCAAGTGCTCTGATTTGCTGTGAAGTGACATCAGGGTGGATGAAAAGCAACGAGTAATCCTTCTGGTTGTTTGCAGGCCTGCTGCATTTTCGGTTATGAGGGGCTTATCCTTCCAGAGGCAACCGACACTAAAACCTTGCAAGAGTTGACGAAGTTGTTTAAGGAATATTATGGCCAAAACCTCGAATTCTGAAATGCTATCAGTTTTATTTGGCTGTTATAGAACTAGGAGAAATCGGTGTCAGGATTTTTGACAAAGTTAAGACGACTGGTAGAGGCTTCTGATTCTGGGTTAACTCTGAATGAGATGCTTAGATACTGCTTGGTATGTGGGATTAATGATGTAACCATGCAGAAGCGCCTACTAGCTGAAGCCCAACTAAACTTCAAATATGTAGTACAACTGACGTCACTAGAAAATGCGGTAAGTGGAGCATGGGAGCTCCAACCAAGCTTGGGAACACCACTCCAGTGTAGCCATTTGGCAAGCCTCAAGCAGCACATATCCTGCATAGAGGGATCTGCTGTAGGACCCTACAATAAAGCAGAGCCTCTGCCAAGTGGTTAAAATGCTCTTCGAGATTTGTGCCAGCAAGCCTTTTTTTTTTTAGTTGCTGCTGGTATGCAGACTTGAGACAGCAAAGGAGTCCTATAAGGCCTGACTTTAGTAAGAACTTGTAGGCTGGTCACGAGAGAATGCACATTATGGAAAGATTTGGGTTGGAACAATTTAAATTTCTTTGCAACATCCAAATCCGAACCAATCAATGTTGGGGTTAAATGGTCACCCAGTTCCCTTGGAGATCAATACTGGTGCAGCTATATTTGTGGTTATAGAACCTGGCTTTAACAAGGTTCACTCTGGACTCCAGCCCCTAGGTTTATGCAAGACCTCAGCCAGCCTGAGAACATAGATTAAGGGTATCACTTCAACTCTGGTCTCCTATGAGAAGCAATTGGTGCTGTTAGCACTGATAGTAAAAGGTTAAGACCCAAGCCCTATTCTGACAATTGTGAATGATGTACCTAGATTGGTTCAACATTTTTTTCAATTAGAAAATGGCTGCCTCAGTGAAGTACATGTAACATTCTCACATGTACTTGGGACTATCAAAGGGGCCAAAACCACTTTATATGTTGACTTATATGCAAAGTTGGTGGGGGCGGTGGCTATCCTTTGCAAAGCAGCATGAGCCATGCTTACCTGCAATCATGACTGGATGAGGAGTCCCAGAAATACTCTACAATTAATACTCAAGGTTTTATATCATCAACCTGCAGCCTTTCCCAGCGAGCCATGGAGAATATATTACAAGGGTTTCCCCAGGTTGCTATTTACCTGGATGAGGTGCTAATAACCAGGAGTCCAATAAAGAGCACTTGGAGAATTGGGGCAATGCTTAAGTATTTCTCCCAGTAGGGCAGGTGCTTTAGAAGGGAAAAATGTGTTCCGGATGCCCCAAGTGACTGACTTGGGTTAGAGTCAACAAAACTGGTTACACCCATTGGAAGAGAAAGTGAGGGCGATCAAAGGAGCCTTGGCTCCTATGTCTGTATACCAGAGCTTTGGTGTTTCCTTGGGTTAGTGAATTAGTAAAGAAAATTCATTCGTTATCTTGGCACCCTTATACCTTTTGGAAAAAAGGGTTAGTCTTGGAAGTGATTGCATAGACAAGAAATAACCTTGAGGGAAGTGAAAAAACAGCTATTGTCATCTGAGGTGTTGTCCTACTACAATCCAAAGCAAGTGATAGTGCTGACCTGCAATGCCTCCCCAAATGGTATCCTGGGTAGTGAGAAGAATGCCCAATGGCATATGTTTCCTGGACTTTGGCTGATGCTGAATGCAGATATGCCGAGATAGAAAAATATTTTGTGATCATCTTTGGTGTGAGGAAGTTCCTCCCAGTGCCTTTTTATGGATCGAGGTTTGTCGTGGTAACAGATCACAAACACCTACTAAGGCTACTGAAGGACGATAACCCAAATGCCTGTAGCTTTGGTAGAATTCGGTAGTTATGTTCTTAGTGCATGAAGGTACTACTGGGAGCTGGAATGATTGTCTTGAGTAAAGATCATCACCAGATGCTGATTCAGGACTTCCTAAAATGAAGATGCGAAAAACAAGGTGGCCAGGGTTGGATGCTGACATAGCTGCCTTGGTGGGGGCAGTGCCTAGATTGCCAATAAGGATGCAAATTTCCACTAGCAGCACCCCCACACGAGTGGCAATGGCCTAGTAAACCCAGGACTTAGTCACATTGGCTATGCCTGTTCCTTCATGGGCTCAATGTTCTTGGTCATTATGTGTGGTCAACTGCTTTGTGCATCCACAAAGTTCATTTGGCAAACTCCTCCAGGATGACAATTGAAAAGCTGTGAGCATCTTTGCGGTTACATGGAAATATTGGTCACGGGCAGTGGAGTGTCATTTACCACCAGGGATTTTGAGTATTTCCTAAAGTCAAATGGCACATGAAGACAGGTCCTATGGTCTGGCCAAAAGAGTGGTCCAAACATTTTAAGGCAGGCTTAAAGAAACAGACTACAGCAGCACTCAATACCAAACTATCCTGGTTCCTTTTCAATTATAGGACCACCCTTCATGTAGTAGAGAGCTCTTGGAGAAGACTTTGTGTCAGATTAAACCTGAAATTCCCAGACCTGAATGGGAGGGTGAAATGGCAGCAGGAACACCAATGCCTCCTCTCAGCAAGAGGCGATTCAATTCAGGATGTAGTTTGGTGCTGGAACTATGTAATTGCCCCTTGGAAAAGTCAGAAGGCCTTTCAAACTATAGGCCCTCCGCTCCAACCTGTCTAGTATGAAGGAAACCTCCAGTTCAGATGTATGCAACCTCAGTACCACTACCGGCAGAAGAGGCGGAATCTCTGCCAGGATGCTCTGGATGCAAGAGATTCACTGGCAACATGTACAGAACCATAGCCTGGGTTAGAATCAGGAGCTGGACATGGGTACACATGACCGGCAAAGCTACAAGAAAGAAAAGGCCTACACCCCTGGATGTTGTGGGAGGAAGGAGGAGAGGAGTGATTTAGTGATTGGAACCAGATGGATCTCATTGACAGCGAGATTCTTGATTTGGTCCAGATTAGCAACCCCAATTAGGAAGCTCCAGCTAAGAAATATAAACAAGGATTCAGAATCCCCACAATTTGTGGAACTGACTCTGGCCGGCTGCAGCTAATGTACCGTGCACAAATAAAGGATGATTTGGTGATGAGATAATTACCTATGGTTATTTCAGTCATCTTTCAAAATATTGTAAAAGTATCAGAGGATCAGAAAACCAAAAATGTAGCACCTTGGTTAAGGAAAAAGAAACAAAACGCAGGACATAGATCCAGTAACCTAATCAGTGTTATGAGGGAAATGTCAAATCGATTATTAAGGTCATTGAGGTTCCTCTGTATGATTTTAGAAAAAGAACATGGGCAGGGATTATTTTGTTTGGTTAATCAAATGCTGGATAACATAATTTAGCTGAGCATCGGGACCTTTCAATCTTGCCAGATAATCCGATTTTCGGATAATAGAGGTTCCTCTCTCACCGGTATGGTGTTGCAGAAGAAAAGTCATAGAACACAACAGGAACAGACCCTTCAGCCCACCAAGTCTGTACCAACCATGATGCCATTCTAAGCTAATCCCATTTGCCTGCACTTGGTCTATATCCCTCTTCTCTACCTGTTCATGTGTCTGTCAAATGGCTCTTAAACGTTTGCTATTGTATCTGCATCCACCATCTTGGCAGTGCTTTCCAGTTACCTACCACTTTTTTTTGTGCAAACAAATACTCACCTTGCATGTGTTTGACTAACTTATGCATTTGAGTTTTTTCAAGCAAAAAGAGGTGTAATTGGATTTCAAAAAGACTGAGAGATCCTACCAATAGTTACAATACACAATCAGAGCTCCCTGATATATGGGATAACATTGTCAGCTAACAAATCATCTTTTCTGGCCAAAGGAGACAATATCAGGTTGTAAGTTTGCTTGCTGAGCTGGTGGATTTGTTAGCCATGCTAAGCAACATCCAGAGTCTTGCTCTTGATTTTATTGGTGTTCTGTCCTGCTTGCTGTTTGTCTTAGTTTGTTGTGGTAGGTGATACCTTTTTCTGGTTCTGTTTCTGCAAGTTTAGTAAATGGGGTCCAAATAGATATGTTTGTTAATGCTTCGGGTTTGAATGCTAGGGCCTCTAGGAATTCCTGTGCGTATCTTTGTTTAGCCTGTCCCAGAATAGATGTTTTGTCTCGGACGCACTGGTGACCCTCTTCTTTGTCGAAGTGTATGGATACCAGTGAAAGTTGGTCATGTCTTTTGGTGGCTAGTTAGTGCTCATGCATTCTAATGGCTAGCTTCCCTGTTAATCCAATGTAATATTTGTTGCAGTCCTTGCAGGATATTTTGTATACGATCACTTCTGCTGGTTGTTGGTACAGGGTTCTTTAAATTTAATCAGGAACTGTTGCAGTGTGGTGATAAGTTTCTGGACTACCATGATGCAGAGGGGCTAGAGTAGTCTAATCATGATCTGAGATGTCATTGTCTGATAAGGTGACTAGAGTCTCTGGGCATGTTGTCTTTCTGTTTTTAGGTCTGTGCAGGAATCAGCAGACTGTACTTAATCGGGTAACTGTTTATGAACACGCTGTATAGGTGTTTTTCCTCAGCTTCTTAGTTCCTCGGTGCTGCAGTGTGTTGTGGCTCGTTTTAAATGTCTGTTTGTCGGTGTTGGGATGGCTGTTCCCGTGTGTGTTTGTGTCCTGTAAACAAACACTAGTCTGCAGCTGTCCATTGGCTTTCCATTCTACTGTGGCAACTAGGAAGGGATGTCATACTGTTCTCTTCCTTTTTTTTTGAATTTTTATACTGGTAAGGATATTAACAAACTGATTTGGACCCCACTTAACAACTTTTCAAAACAGGACCAAAAATGATCTCTCCTACCAAACAAACTGAAAGATAAAGAGCAAGCGGGATGGAGCACCAAAGCATCACCGGAGAGACTATTGACTAGCATCTGAGAATAAATCCAGCACCTCAGCGAGCAAATTTGCAATGTGAGCTACAAATCTTCTCAAATCCTGGACACAGAATAAATTAATCAGTTGGATTATCAAGATGTTACCAAAACCCCACCACAAATCTAGTAGGGGCCTGAACGTTTTGCAATGTATATCAATAACTTTTTTTTTAGGGGACTGAATGTGCAATGGGCTGCATTTAATGATGACTGAACACTAGCTGGAAGATATCTAATCTGTGATGATGCTTCTCTTTTAACAAGGTTTTTTTTCTTACTGCAGAAAAGAGAATTCAAACACAATTTCGTCTCTAATCCACTCTTGCTTGCGCTCTCTTAAAGCTGTGACACAGTAGGTAGCATCTCTCCTCTGAGCCACAAGTTTGAGTTCAAACTGCATGCTAGGATTTCAGCAAAGGCATCAAAGCTTGCACACCATGAGTGTTGCACTATCTGAGTTTCTATCTTTTGAATCAGTCCACCTCTCTTCTTGGATGTATAAAGATCACACTATATAGTGGGGTTCTGACAGGTGTTTTTCCTTTAACATCATAAAGACAGATTTGCTTGTTACCACATTGTTGTGTGTCTATGCTCTTTCTCTCTAAAGGTTGTAAAAGGCAGAGCTTCTGATTTTTGCCTGGGATTAGGCCACTTTGATCATGGCTAGCTGATGCCTAAGGCATCAAACAAGGAAAAAGGAGCTTTTGGGTTTTCTTTAAAATATTTGTGCAATGAAAGGGGAGTAGCCAGTTCTCCCATTTCAGGATTATTAGGTTTTTTTCTGGTTTGGTTTTAGGTTTTAGCAAGCAGTCTATTCGAAGCTGCTGGGAAAGAAAGGTTCCCTGACTGGATTGGTTCTGGGTCCACTACTTTTTATCCTTTTTTATGTAAATGATTTGGATGTGAGAATAAGAGGTACAGTTAGTAAGTTTGCACATGACACCAAAATTGGAAGTGTAGTGTGCAGTGAAGAAGGTTACCTCTGATTACAATGGGATCTTGATCAGATGGGCCAGTGAGCTGAGGGGTGTGGCAGATGGAGTTTAATTTAGATAAATGTAAAGCGCTGCATTTTGGGAAAGCAAATTTTAGCAGGACTTATACACTTAATGGTAAGGTCCTAGGGAGTGTTGATAAACAGAGACCTTGGAGTGTAGGTTCATAGCTCCTTGAAAGTGGTAGATGTTTGGTATGCTTTCCTATTATTGGTCAAAGTATTGAGTACAGGAGTTGGGAGTTGATGTTGCGGCTGTAAAGGACATTGGTTAGGTCACTTTCGCATGCAATTCTGGTTTCTTTCCTATCGGAAAGATGTTGTGAAACTTGAAAGGGTTAAGAAAAGATTTACAGGGATGTTACCAAAATTGAAGAATTTGAACTAGTAGGATAGGTTAAATAGGCTTGGGCTGCTTTCTCTAAAGTGGTGGAGGCTGAGGTGAGTTTTTTTTAAGAGGTTTATAAAATTGAGGGGCATGGATAGGATAAGCAGACAAGGTTCTTTTCTTCTGGGCTGGGGAGTCCAGCACTAGACGGCATAGGTTTAGGATGAGAGGGGAAAGATATAAAAGAGACCCAGGAGCAAATGTTTCATGCAGAGGGTTGTGTGTTTATGGAATGAGCTGCCAGAGGAAGTGATGGCTGAGACGATTGCAACATTTAAAAGGCATCTGGATAGGTATATGAATAGGAAGGGTTTGGAGGGTTATG
Source organism: Chiloscyllium plagiosum (assembly GCF_004010195.1). Classification (NCBI taxonomy): domain Eukaryota; kingdom Metazoa; phylum Chordata; class Chondrichthyes; order Orectolobiformes; family Hemiscylliidae; genus Chiloscyllium; species Chiloscyllium plagiosum. Next base: position 73,085,817 of record NC_057718.1, on the reverse strand, counting down.
GGCTGGGTGCTGGCAGATGGGGCTAGATTGGTTTGGGGATATCTGGTCAACATGGATGAGTGGATGAAGGGTCTGTGTCTGTGCTGTATATGTGACAATATGACTCAACAGATGTTTCTGGCTGACTCCTGCATTTGAATTTACTTTTTGTTTGCTGGGCGTGTGTTTGTGGACATGTTGCAGAAAATTGGACTAACATCATTATGTTGTGATAGTCAGTCAGGTTTTCAGATAGGCTAACTTATTCTATATTCTTTGGTTCATGTTTCATTTAGTAGTCTGTAAATTCTGTTTTGTTTAAAACTGAGTGGATTGACCAGTTGCATTATTCTTGGAGCGTCTACCTTTTAACCTTTTTTTAATTGTTTTAGGCGGATGTTAGGAGTCCAGGTTACCTTAAAACGTTTTTGAGGGGGTGCTGGCCCAGTCCATAACAGACTGGGGGCTTGTCTGGGATTTATTTAATAATTCCTGTTTGAGATCAGTTGTTGGACTCTGAGGCAGTGAGTGGTAGGTGTTAGTGTCTTCTGTTTTGGGTGTTGAATTTGGTTAGTTTAAACAGTACTGGTTTAGTAATGGCTCCTTTCAGTCACACTTTTTTCTCTAGGTGCAAGAAGTGTTTTACCTTTCAGAGGAAAATTAGAATGACCTAAAAGAGTTATTGCTATTGCATGGGGAGATATGTGAAAATCAGCTGGGAAGTGCAAACCTAATTATGCATGATATAGATATAGGAAATGTTCCAGTTACTGGGCTTAACTCTCTGTAAAGTTGGGACAGGTTCAAGAGGAGATTGAACACTTGCTTCATAATCAATGATTTGCAGTGAAGGGAGCTCACCAATAGTAATGGTGCCAAAACCCAGATGGTACCCAACAATTAATTATGTGCGGACTATCGCAAAATCAATGCATTTACAAAGTCTGATTCCTATCCAATTCCACGTTCGGAAGACTGTTGAAAAAGGTAGGATGAGCAACTTATTTCAGTGTGGACTTGCTCAGGATGCTGGCAGGTATCTTTTTTTGTTTTGTCCAATCAACCAAAGTCCATTTATACTTTCATAACACTAAATGGACTGTATCACATTTAAAATCATGTCATTTGGTATGTAAAATGAGCCAGCCAAGTTTGAGACTAACCAATAAGGTTATTTCCAGATTACTCAATTGTGTGGTTTATATTGATGACCTAATGATTTTTACTCTCGGGTGGGCAGGGGCACTTTGCAACATTTTATCGAAATTGTTTGTTTGACTTAGGGAGGTGCCCTGATAATTAAACCTGGCTAAAAGTGAATTTGCCAAAGCCCAGGTCACCTTCCTGGGCCATGTTCTTAGACATGGACAAAGGGCCCCACAGAATGCATTAACAAAGGTTATTGGAGTTTCCCATACTGTTTGACAAAAGAGCAGTACTGAGATTCCTGGGATTGAGGTCGGTTTTATTGGAAATTCGTACCAAATTTTAACAGTATGATTGCTCGACTCAATTACTGAAGAAAGGCAGAACGTTTCAGTGGACAGCGGACTGTCAGAAGACATTTAACGGTGTGAAAGCTGTGTTAGTTGCAACCCCAGTGTTAGCCACACCTAATTATACGCAAAGCCATTCAAGGTGACTACCGATGTGATGTGATGTGGGTGTTGGTGCTGTGGTCTTACATTACATTACATTACATTACATTACATTACATTACAGTGTGGAAACAGGCCCTTCGGCCCAACATGTCCACACCGACCCGCCGAAGCGAAACCCACCCATACCCCTACATTTACCCCTTACCTAACACTACGGGCAATTTAGCATGGCCAATTCACCTGACCCTGCACATCTTTGGACTGTGGGAGGAAACCGGAGCACCCGGAGGAAACCCACGCAGACACTGGGAGAACGTGCAAACTCCATGCAGTCAGTCGCCTGAGGCGGGAATTTAACCTGGGTCTCAGGCGCTGTGAGGCAGCAGTGCTAGCCACTGTGCCGCCCACGAGGTAGTGTTACAGGAGGACGGTGATGAGAAAATGGAAAGATCTATCTGGCATTTCTCCAGGAAATTGAACATTCATCAGAAATATTTGACAGTCGAGAGCAGGCTTCGAACTTGTTGGTGTTACAACATATCAACCTTTTAATGTTACCAATCGTATACACTGATCATAACCCATTGAAGTTTGTGGAGAAATTTTAAGAACAAAAATTCCAGGCTGTTTAGATGAAGCTTTTTATTACACCCATTCAGTTTGAATGTTATAGAACATAGAAGAAGAATACAGCGCAGTACAGGCCCTTTGGCCCTCGATGTTGCGCCGATCCAAGCCCACCTAACCTATACTAACCCACTATCCTCCATATACCTATCCAATGCCCGCTTAAATGCCCATAAAGAGGGAGAGTCCACCACTGCTACTGGCAGGGCATTCCATGAACTTACGACTCGCTGAGTGAAGAACCTACCCCTAACTTCAGTCCTATACCTACCCCCCCTTAATTTAAAGCTATGCCCCCTTGTAATACCCGACTCCATACGCGGGAAAAGGTTCACACTGTCAACCCTATCTAACCCCCTAATCATCTTGTACACCTCAATCAAGTCACCCCTAAACCTTCTTTTCTCTAATGAAAACAGCCCCAAGTGTCTCAGTCTATCCTCATACGATCTTCCTTCCATACCAGGCAACATCCTGGTAAACCTCCTCTGCACCCGTTCCAGTGCCTCCACATCCTTCCTATAGTATGGCGACCAAAACTGCACACAATATTCCAGATGCGGCCGCACCAGAGTCTTATACAACTGCATCATGACCTCAGGACTCCGGAACTCAATTCCTCTACCAATAAAAGCCAGTACGCCATATGCCTTCCTCACCACACTATTTACCTGGGTGGCAACTTTCAGAGATCTGTGTACATGGACACCAAAATCCCTCTGCTCATCCACACTACCAAGTATCCGACCATTAGCCCAGTACCCCATCTTTTTGTTATTCTTCCCAAAGTGAATCACATCACACTTAGCTACATTGAATTCCATTTGCCACCTTTCATTATTGGGATTGTATTATAGACCCCCAATAGTCAGAGGGAAATTGAGAAACAAACTTGTAA
>NC_057718.1:73076747-73079437 GCF_004010195.1 Chiloscyllium plagiosum | reverse complement strand
TGTTGAAGAGGAAACTTTGCACTCCTTTCACTCCCACCCCCCAAAAAGATATTTTTTTTAAAAAAAAACTGGATCTAAAGAATACAACAAGCCACAACAGATGTTATTATTAGGTTAGAGGAGGAGGGCGGGTGGAAGGCACTACCCGTGTCGTGCCTCGGGTTCCTCTCCTTCGCGCTTTTAAAGGGGGAAAAACCTACCCAGGTAAGCTTACACTACCTGCTTCCGGGTCTCGGCTGCCCCTCTGGTTGTCGTCACTTCCCCCTGGTGCTCCCGCTCTTTCTGTGAAGAGAGAGTGAAAGAGAAGAAAAAACACCGCTGCCCGCTACCGGTAAGTACTTTTAAAACCAAACGGTCTTACCTTCGCTGCTGCTCGCACTGGAAATGCATGTGACAGGAGAGGAAAACGTGATTGCCATGCATTGTCGAGACTCAGATGTGAAATCCGAGGCCTTCAGTAATGGGAGTAAACTGACGTAGAATGCACTAGCATGTTTGCATGGTTATTGTCAATGTAATGAATGTGTGTTGTGTAAGATTAAGTGGGTTTTCAAATGAAGCCATCTCTGGATATTGATTATATATTTTTAAGTGGGGAGGTGTGACTGTGCTGCACCTTTTAACAAGGTTATGTTGTCCTTGCTGTACTCTTTATTTTCTAAAAGGGTTGTAAGGGCACACTGTGCGACACGGTGGCACAGTGGTTAGCACTGCTGCCTCACAGCGCCAGAGACCCGGGTTCAATTCCCGCCTCAGGCGACTGACTGTGTGGAGTTTGCACATTCTCCCCATGTCTGCGTGGGTTTCCTCCGGGTGCTCCGGTTTCCTCCCACAGTCCAAAGATGTGCAGGTTAGGTGAATTGGCCATGCTAAATTGCCCGTAGTGTTAGGTTGATGGGTAAATGTAGGGGTGGGTTGCGCTTCGGCGGGTCGGTGTGGACTTGTTCGGCCGAAGGGCCTGTTTCCACACTGTAATGTAATCTAATCTAATGTAATCTAATCTAAAAAGGGCAGAGGTTGATTTGTCTGGGATTAGGTCACTTAGACAGTATATGTTAGTCATAATCAAAGGCAACAATCCAAGTTTTTTAAAACCCTTGTACAATGAAACCAAGTGGCCAGTTCTCCCAGTTCAGGGTTTTATTCTGGTTTTGGGTTTTAGCGAGCACTCTGTTCCTCCCAGCAGGTTGTAACAAAGGTTCGACAGATTTTATGGCTGACTTTCTCTTTAACATCTCCTGTAAGAACCTGGGTTTGAATTTATCCTTTTTTGTCAAACTGTTTATGGGAATTTTGCAAGAAATTGGAACAGCTTCATTAAGTTGTAATACTCAATTGGGTTTTCAGATAAGTTCAATATTCTATTCTTTGTTCATATTTCATTCAGGAGACAGTGAGGACTGCAGATGCTGGAGATCAGCTGAAAGTGTGTTGCTGGAAAAGCGCAGCAGGTCAGGCAGCATCCAAGGAACAGGAGAATCGATATTTTGGGCATGAGCCCTTCTTCAGGAATGAAGAAAGTGTACCAAGCAGGCTAAGATAAAAGGTAGGGAGGAGGGACTTGGGGGAGGGGCATTGGAAATGCGATAGGTGGAAGGAGGTTAAGGTGAGGGTGATAAGGTGAGAGTGATAGGCCGGAGTGGGGGTAGAGAGGTCAGGAAGAATGCAGGTTAGGAAGGTGGTGCTGAGTTCGAGAGTTGGGACTGAGACAAGGTGGGGGGTGGAGAAATTAGGAAACTGGAGAAATCTGAGTTCATCCCTTGTGGTTGGAGGATTCCTAGGCGGAAGATGAGGCGCTCTTCCTCCAGTCGTCGTGTTGCTATGGTCTGGCAATGGAGGAGTCCAAGCAGCTGCATGTCCTTTGGTGGAGTGGGAGGGGGAGTTGAAGTGTTGATCTACAGGGTGGTTGGGTTGGTTGTTGCGGGTGTCCCAGAGGTGTTCTCTGAAATGTTCTGCAAGTAGGCGTCCTCTCTCCCCAATATAAAGGGGGCCACATCGGGTGCAGCAGATACAATAAATGCGTGTGGAGGTGCAGGTGAATTTGTGGCAGATATGGAAGAATCCCTTGGGGCCTTGGAGGGAAGGAAGGGGGGGCGGTGTGGCCGCAAGTTGTGCATTTCTTGCGGTTGCAGGGTAAGGTGCCGGGAGTGGAGGTTGGGTTGATGGGGGTGTGGACTTGACGAGGGAGTCACGGAGGGAGTGGTCTTTTCGGAACACTGATAGGGGAGGTGCAGGAAATATATCCCTGGTGGTGGGGTCCGTTTGGAGGTGGCGGAAATGCAGACGGATGATACGATGTATATGGAGGTTGGTGGGATGGTAGGTGAGGACCAGTGGGGTTCTGTCCCGGTGGAAATTTGGAGGGGCGGGGCTCAAGGGCGGGGAGCGGGAAATGAAGGAGATGCGGTGGAGAGCATCGTCGACCACGTCTGGGGGGAAATTGCGGTCGTTGAAGGAGGCCATCTGGGTTGTTCGGTATTGGAACTGGTCCTCCTGGGAGCAGATGCGGCGGAGACGAAGGAATTGGGAATATGGGAACAGCCCAGATGGCCTCCTTCAACGACCGCAATTTCCCCCCAGACGTGGCCAACGATGCCCTCCACCGCATCTCCTCCTCTTCCTGCTCCTCCGCCCTTGAGCCCCGCCCCTCCAATCGCCACCAGGACAGAACCCCACTGGTCCTCACCTAC
>NC_057718.1:73019666-73076671 GCF_004010195.1 Chiloscyllium plagiosum | reverse complement strand
CCTGGCCCCAAGGGATCCTTCCATACTGCCACAAATTCACCTGCACCTCCACACACACCCGTTTACTGCACCCGATTTGGCCCCCTCTGTATTGGGGAGACAGGCCGCCTACTTGCGGAATGTTTTCCGAGAACACCTCTGAGACACCCGCACCAACCAACCCAACCACCCCGTGGCTCAACACTTCAACTCCCCCTCCCACTCCACCAAAGAACATGCAGCTCCTTGGACTCCTCCATTGCAACACCACGGCTGGAGGAAGAGCGCCTCATCTTCTGCCTAGGAATCCTCCGACCACAAGGGATGAACTCCGATTTCTCCAGTTTCCTCATTTTCCCCTCTTCCCCCCCCCCCCCCATTCCCAGGCCTATCACCCTCACCTTATCACCCTCACCTTAACCTCCTTCCACCTGTCGTGTTTCCAACGCCCCTCCCTCAAGTCCCTCCTCCCTATCTTTTTTTATCTTGGCCTGCTTGGCACCCTTTCCTCATTCCTGAAGAAGGGCTCATGCCCGAATCGTCGATGCTGCCTGACCTGCGCTTTTCCAGCAACATTTTCAGCTCCCATTTCATTCAGTAGTGTAAGTAAATTCTAGTTTGTTTAAAGCAGAGTGGTTTGACCAGCTGCATCATTCCTGGAATATCCACCTTGACATTTGCCTAAAACAACTAAAAACGTTAGGGTCTTGCTATCTTTGAAATATTTTGGGGTCTTGTCCATAAGTTTACAAAGTACGTCAGTAAATGATCAAACATTTGACAGTATGATATTGGGAAAATGTAAACTCATTCATTTTGGCAGCAGGACTAGAAGAGCAGTGTATAATTTAAATAAGGAGAAGTTGCAGAACTTGGTGCACTGTCTTTATAGTCTGACAGCAGATTTTGGTAGCATTTTCCACCAATGCATTTGCCATATTTACTACCTAGTCCTCATGACTGACATATTTATCTTTCTATTGGGACCCTTCTCTCAACTTGGTTCAGATGAAGCCTGTCCTGATTAGTATTGTTCCTTCCTGTCCCTGTATTGTGCCACTGTTCCATGAAACTGACTCCTCTTTCCTGAGTCATTTCATTCCTTCCTAGTCTGATTGATTATTCCTATGCTGGCTTGGACAAGGCTTTGATAACAATCTGTGTTAAAATTCTCAAGGCCCTGTCTTTAAATTGGGCCCTGATATTGTTTGAACCTCAGTCCCATTGTTTCCAATTTCGCTTCTCAATGTATTTCCTCTGGTCAGTTTTTCACTTTCCACTTTTTGACTGGAACATTTTCTACATGTAGCAGTAATTGTTTTTCTTTCTCACCACCAAATTTCCCCTTATGCAGCTTCTTTTCTGCCTGAAAATAGGTCCATGATGATTATTTACCAACCATGGCAAAGTGTCATGATTTTTCCCTATGACTAGTGTAAGGGACAGGCTGTGAGTCCACCTCTGCCCGAATGGGGTCCCCTTACAATGGATATACTTCAGAAAGCATTTAACTTGCTGAAAAATTCTTTGAAACATCACCATAATCACAACACACCCTTTTATGATTACAAGCCTGTCTCTTTTCAAGATCAGTTATGTGAGTGCAGAGCTTAAGTAATTTTGCAGGTCGAATCGGATAAGAATGCCAGGTTTCATTTCAAAGTGTGTTGGATTCTATGAACATCTGATAGTTGTCTTGTAAACAAAGATGATGTGGTTACACGGCTAAATAAGTTATAAATCTGGTAGTATTTTTTCAATGGCTGTGTTATTAGTCTAGTAACACAGCTGCATGCAATTGATAGCAATTTTTTTTAATACAGACACTACCAACTAACTAAATGACACTCCAATCATCATCTAGGTGAGCAAAATCAGCGAGGCTTCATAGAAAGACTAATAATGTCTGCCAAATTAATTAGTTTTTCAAGGGAGTCTCAACCAGAGTGGATGGAGGGGAACAAGATGATGTTTTGTATGTAAGCTTCCAGAAGGCGCTGGACAAGGGACTTCATGGTGTTGGAAGGTTGTTTTTAGGCTGGAGGTCCATGTCTCGTGTTCTGTAGGGATCTGTACTAGGATGTTTTGCTGTTTGATTATATAAGAAATGATTTGGATGAAGTTGTGAGGGACAAGATTCCCACACAGTGATAGGAGTGTGGAATGTGCTGCCAAAAGCTAGCATGCTGGAAGGCTAATGTAGTGTTGGCCTTTATTTCAGTGGAGTTGGAGTACACAAATTGGAAGTCTTATTACAATTCTAGAAGATGCTTATGAAATCAAATCTGGAATACTGAGAGCAATTTGGTCCCTTTTTGCTTAAGGACATATCTTTCCTTCCAGGCAATTCGGAGGGATCACAAGGATGATCCTTTATTTGAAAGGATTGTCTTAACAAGCGAAGACAGGTTGAAACTCTACTCGATGGAGTTTAGAACAATGAGAAGTAATCCCATTGCAACATGAGCCTAAGTGTAGAAGGATGTTTCCCTTCATTGGAGACTCTAGTATCGTCCTGCTTCCCCCCCCCCCGCCCCCCAAACTCCCAGTTGAATCAAAACACTCAGACACAATATAGTTTTATCTTCCTCATCTTTTATTCTGGGCCCTGGAGGGCGAGCGAACGATTGCCCATGTGCACAGGGACATGGGTTCCTGGTCTGCTGTCACACAATGAATGTTCTCAACCTTAACTGGCTTGACATGATTAATTTTCACCTTGTTAAATTGACCTTTTCCTCTGAATACTTCCATTCAGATAGGCGGCATGGTGGCACAGTGGTTAGCACTGCTGCCTCGCAGTGCCAGAGACCCGGGTTCAATTCCCGCCTCAGGTGACTGACTGACTATGTGGAGTTTGCACATTCTCCCCGTGGTCTGCGTGGGTTTCCTCCGGGTGCTCCGGTTTCCTCCCACAGTCCAAAGATGTGCAGGTCAGGTGAATTGGTCATGCTAAATTGCCCGTAGTGTTAGGTTAGGGTTATGGGTGGGTTGCGCTTTGGCGGGTCGGTGTGGACTTGTTGGGCCGAAGGGTCTGTTTCCACGCTGTAATGTAATGTAATCTAATCTAATCTAATATTGTTAAATGGCTGTACATGACTGTTTTTCCACCTTGTTAACCCATTGCCCTTGTCTCCAGCACCCCATTGTTAACTGCAAGTTCGTATCTGATCTGAGTCATGCTCATCTGAGCCTCTTGTTTCACAAAATTCAGAACTTCACTCTTTCCCTGACACATTCTCATTTCCTCTGTCATTTCACGATAACCACCTAGATGGTACTATGATAAGAATCTGACAGCCAGTATTTAAGCAAGTTATTGTCAATGACTATAACAAAAATTGCCAGTCCATTACAGTAAATAGTTTGAAGGATCCTCCTATGTGGGGAAAGAATTCACCAGTGATGTTCTTAAATCCAAAGTCCTAGTGACTACTCTATCCCCTCCAAATTGAGTGGAAATGAGCCAGTTCTCCTAAAACCACCTTCCCTAAAGTCCATCCTGAAAACAAAATCCAGTCTGTTTTTGCATACCACTGCATGGAAAAATCTGTATTCTTGGATAAGGGCAGTTAAATGCTTCACAAAACTGACAAGACTTATCCTTCTGGACATGCTTCAGATAGAAGATACCAGCACATCTGAGCATGTAGTGGAGCAGCTGCAGGCTAGGTGAATGCAGCATTCTTTACTGCACCTGCTCCCACTCTGCTGTTAAATGCAACAAAGCCAGCTGGCTATTTTGATGTTCACTTGATCAAAAACCTTTGTATTCCTTAAATGATCAATAGACAAGATAACGTTCACGTGGTTTAATGTCCATAGGAAGGCTACTGACAAAAAGCCTACTGACCATCTCTTCGCTGTTGTTAATTTCTTCACTGTTGTTAATTTCTTCACTTTACGTTCTCGTGACTGGAGAGCTGATTAAATCCATTGGATCAGGTTGTGGAGGGGTGGGTGGTGGTGGTCCGAAGGGGTGCTTTACCTGTGAATGGAGAAACTGTAGAGAAGATGTTAGCTGCTGCAAGTATCTTTGCATTTCTTCTCTCGTGCCTTCCTTGCCAGTGTGGTTATCAGTATGAAGATAGTCACGCAATTAACTACATTAAATTGTCTGCCTATTTGAACATTGTTAGTTATCTTGAATTCTGTTACTCTGTTCATTGTTTATGACATAAAGTTTTATACAATCCACAAACTTCTAAATTGCACTGCCTAAACAATTGTCAATTATAAACAACAATCAATGGTCCTAAAATCAAACCCTTGGGAACCCCATTCGGGTTATTCAAAAATTATTTTTCTTCAACAAATTGATATTTGGCTAATGGGAAAGCTGTCAAGAAAAGTATTTCAAAAATGTGGAACAGCAAAAAAATTTCCTGTGCTTTAGCAATTGAAGAGGCAGATTCAGTTCCAATTTAAATCTCAAATACTTGTGGGAAACAAAAATGCTGACTAATTTAAAATACATTTTCCAAATGAAATTTCCCAAATAAAACAGTCTGAATTAGTGGCAACTTTGGTACAGATCAACATTCTTTTGAATTTGCAATACGAAAGGGGCCAATGAAGTCTTAACAATAATTAACAGAACTTAAAGAGCTCAACCGCAAGTTCTGATATTTTCTAGAAAATCTTATCAACACATCAAACTCAAAATGCACTCTTTTTTTTGTTTACTCCGTATTAAAAACACACTAGCAAAGATGTTTTAAATCAATACACCCATTTGGCTAAAGCATGACCATTGACCTAGCTGTGTTGTTTTATAAACCGGTATTGTAGAGTTTCAAACAAATTGGGGGCTCAATGAATTTGCTTTAAGGTTACAAGTTTGATCATTTTTAAAAAGGACATAATGTTGTACAATTTGAATGTAAAAGCAAAATCTGCCCACTATACAGCCCATAAACATATTGGATTGAGATCATTGTTCAAACAAGGCAGAACAGTTACTTAAAAGGATTTTTGCGAACCAGTATTTTAACAAACCAAACTTTTTAAACATCAAACACTCTCTGAGAATGACACAATCTACGTTTGAAACTTTCCTCCTTCAACCCAAGTACTAATACCACCTTAGTTTCTCCCCTTCATTTTTTTTTCTGCATCCTCTCACTGAAATTGCGCTTAAAAAGAGAGAGCCCTCTCAGCAAACCCCATGATGCTGCAATAGAAGCTGCTCTTTCTTTCTCCCAGGACAGAGCCTCCAATTTCGCCACTCGGGGACTTTTAACCCCTTTCTCACTTTATTCCTCACGGAGGCTCTAATCCCACTTGAACACATACATCCCGAATCTCAATTAAACACAAAAAACAAACCTCAGTTAAATACCTAGACCTTGAACCCTAGCACAGTGTGGAGGACTCAACTGTCAGTTACCCACCGAGGGAACTGAAACCCCAGTACTGCGCAGAGGACTCAAACCTCCATTACATCCCCTCTCCCAGTGCAGCGCAGAGGACTCGAACCTCTTAGCGCGCTTGTGAAACGTTCTCTCAACTGAATTAATTACCATTTTGAGGAATCCATGGAATAGAGAGTGAACAAGGGGACTGTCTCCAGCATGCAGGAATATAAAGATGAACCAAGGTTTAAAATCTTACCTTGTGGCCAGTCTGTCTCAAGACACAAATGTTCTTGGCAGCCACTGACACTGTCCAATCCTAACTATTAGTTTGGATCCTGCCAACTACGCCAATATTGCAGTTGAAGCAAAATGCTCAAACACAATATAGCTTTACCTCCATTTTTTTATTCTGGCTCCTGGAGGGAGAGAGAACAATCGCCCATGTGCACAGTGGCATGAGTTCCCGGTCTTCTGTCTTGAACAGCAGTTTCTTAATGATTTATATGAGGAACATCCCGATAACACATTGATAACACATTGGATAATTTACATTATCCAACATACATATTGACTTGGTGACCGTCACAATCAGTGAGTGTCAATGGTAAAGATTAAGCGATGGCAGTTGTGCTGTTACACAATGGATGTTCTTAACCTTACCTGGCTTCACAATAAATACTTTTCACCTTGTTAAACTGACTTTACATAATGAATGCTTTCAATATTGTTAAATGGCTATACTTAATGAGTGCTTTTCCACCTTGTTAACCCATTACCCTTGCCTCCAGCAACCTAATGTTAAAGGCAAGTTCTTATCGGATCTGAGTCATGCTCAGCTGAATCTCTTGTTTCACAAAACTCTGATCTTAACTCTTACCCTGTCTGCTTATACCCAGTGTACATTGTCACTAGGACCAGAGGACACAGTCTCAGAAAAGAGATACCAATTTAAAACTGAGATGAGGGAGAATTTCTTGAGGTTTGAGTGTCTTTTAAAAACCCTTGTCACTGAGCTAAACGGCAGAGTCCTTGTGTATATTTAACACCTGATAGACTCTTGATCAGTCAGGGAATTGGGTATATTGGAAAATGCAGGAAAGTAGCCATGAGGAATGTCAGATCAGATCAGCCATGATACTGTTGAATGGCTTGAGGGACTGAATGGTCTGTTCCCATTTCATATGCTCTAAATAGATTGGGATAGAATTTCTCACTTCTTTATACTTTTATTACATGCAGAATGAAATCTACTGCTGTATAACTGGACAAATGGTTAATTGAATTGCTAGTGAAGTACTCTTAGTTAAAATATTTTTGATTCCCAAACAACAAAACTTCCTGCAAAAACTATAAATACAAATCGCACCTCTTAATTGTTGTATTAAATATTAAGCTAAATTAAGATCTGCTACTTTGTCTCTTTTCTATTTTAAGTATATGCCAAATGTACTGTGATATTAGGCCAGAGACTAAATATTAAATTTAAAGCCAGCACTTGAATGAAGTTACATGTTTACCAATCTTTTAGCTTTTAAACAGAACTGATAATCCAATATCTGAATATTATCCAGTCTCTTTTGGATTCAAGCCTTCATAATAGTGACGACTTAAAACTAAAAATGCAATCTATGTATTGGGGTCATAAACTATAAAAATTTATATTCTTCAAGTGTACGTAGTAAGTTTTTGACTTGATTTCTGTGAATGGTTAGGCCTTTAGTAACAGTGGTGGTAGTTTGATCTCTAAATTGATCGCATTTCTTTACAATGAAGTTTCCCCTTGTTTTGGATGGAAGATATCTAACCATTGAAATTGGTACTTAACCAGACCTAGCCTTTGTTCATCCTGCAACACTCTAATCTAAAGCAGTGCAACAAAAGAAAGATATGTAGGATGTACATTTTATAGAAGCAGATCATTCAGCATAACTTGTCCTTAGTTATTACAAATAGAACTTTACTTTGGTTTAAAATGTAGGTGTAAAAGGTGTTTTGTGATTTGCTCCAAATTCTTTTGGAAGCCTACTTGGATGGTTTAGTTGGTAAAAGGACAGTAAAGCTTGGATTAATTTACCAGGAAGAAGAACTGATTGTACACCTTCTAATAGCACAATGGTTGCGGTGATTTTTTTTTTTTTGCAGCTCCACTTTGTAGAAAAATCACACTTTTTAGAAACCACAATTAAAGTATTGGTGCTCTAATCGATTACAGCCAACCTGTTTTAAAAGTTTTGTGCTGTAGAAACAGCATCACCAATTCATCAATTGTGCTACAGTGAATTTGTGTTGACAAAACACGTGTTATAACAGAACACCCTATACAATGTTCATGCCTGTAAATTATGGCTAGAGCAGCTGTCCTGAAAGTGGATATATAACCAGTTGCCAAGTCTCCAATGTTGGGAATGAGGATTTTTAAACTGTCTATAGGATAGTAAATTTTCATTTTCATGCAAAATCTGTGATGGTGTTTGAAAGAGAGCATGTGTAGGAAGTCATTGCTGTGTTTGCTTGACTTTTCAGAATTATGTAGAACTGTACAGCGTGGGAACGGGCTCTTTGGCTCATGATGTTAAGCAAAATGTGACGCTGAATTAAACTAATCCCTTCTGCCTGCCCTTGGTCCATATCCTTTTTTCTTTCCTTGCATATTTATTTGCTTATGATATGGACATTTTAGACATCTGCCTCACCACTTCCTGGCAGTGCATTCCAGATTCCTACCACACGGTAACTTTAAAAAAAACTTGCCCCTCATATCTTTTTTTTTTAATCGACCCAACCCCACTTTTAAATTATTATTTGGGGGGGGAAATGTTACTGACTGGGAAACCTATTTATGCATCTCATAATTTTATAGACTTCTATCAAGTCTCTCCTTTAGCCTCCACTGCTCTAGAGAAAACAACCTCAGTTTTTTTTTGCCTCTCCTATAAAAACAAGCATGTCATATGCCTTCTTCACCACTCTGTCTACTTTGTGTGGCTACTTTCAGGGAGCTATGGACTTGAACCCCAAGATCCCTCTGTACATCAATACCATTAACTGTATACTTTTGATTCCCACAATGCAATTCATCACACTTACCCAGGTAAAACTCCATCTGCCGTTTGTCTGCCCATATCTACAACAGACCTATATCTTGCTGTATTGTTTGATAACCTTCCACACTATCAACAACTCTACTGAACTTTGACATCTGCAAACTAACCCACCCATCTACATTTTCATCAAAGTCATTTATATATATTACAATAAGTAGGGGTCACAGCGTGGATCCCTGCAGAACAGGAGGTCTAATCACAGACGACCTGGCAGAAATACACCTTTCCTCCGCCACACTGTCTTCTATAGGCAAGCCAATTCTTGATCCATGAGATCAAGTCACCATGAATCCCATGCATCTTAATCTTCTGGATGAACCTACTAGAGGTGACTTTGTTGAAAGCCATATTAAAATCCACCTGGGCAACATCCACTGCCCTACTCATCAATCACCTTTTTCACCTCTTTTGGAAAAATTCAGTCAGGTTAGTATGACATGGCCTATCCTGCACAAAGCTGTGCTGACTTCCTAATTAGGCCATGCTTTTCCAAATGCATGTAAATCTTATCCCGAAGAATTCTCTCGAATAGCTTCCCAACCACCGATGTGAGACTCGCCGGTCTATAGTTTTTTTTGGATTTTCTCCATTTTCCCTTCTTGAATAGAAGAACAACATTAGCTACTCTCCAGTTCTCCAGGACCTCTCCCATGGCTAATAAGGATACAAAGGTCTTGAGTTGAGAAGATGGTGCTGGAAAAGCACAGGAGGTCAGGCAGCATCAAAGGAGCAGGAAAATCGATGTTTCAGGCAAAAGCCCTTCATCAGGAATGAGATTGGGAGCCTTGGGGGTGACGAGATAAATGGGAGGGGGAAGGTAACAGAGTGTAATAGGTGGATAGAGGTGGGGGTAAAGGTGATCGGGTGGAGCGGATAGGTGGAAAGGAAGAAGGACCGGTGGGACAAGTCCTGAGGGTGGTGCTGAGCTCGAAGGTTGGAACTGGAATAAGGTAGTGGGAGGGGAAATTAGGAAACTGGTGAAATCCTAAGGCAATAACAATCTCCTCTCTTACATCTCTCCAATGTAGGGTAGATAACATTTTAGGCCCTGGGGGCTTATCCAATTTCGTGCTCTTGAAGAGACCTAACCACCTTTTTATTTTCTTTATCTCAAAATGCCATAGTGCATTAGCACATTCCACAAATATCTTGCTATCCTCTATACTTATGTATAAGTACCAAATAAAGTGCTCGTTTAAGATCTCACTCACCTCCTCTGCCTCGGTACCAGTTCCCTCTTTTATCCTTGAGTGGTCCTACCTTGTCCCTGGTTGTCCCTTTTTTTTAAAAAATGTATATAGAATACCTTGGGGTTCTCACTAGCCCTATTTGCCAAGGTTATTTAGTGGCCCTTCTTGGTCTCTTAATTCCCTGCTGGAGTTCTTTCCTGCTTTTTTTTTTCATATTTCTCATCGTTTCTGTCAGATGTTTTGAGTCCTAAACCTTTATATATTGCAAATTTTCTAATTACAGGATATTCAAAGATATCAACGAAACAGAAAGAAATGAGTCCAAAACTCGAGGGTATTGGTTTAAGGTGAGAGGGGAAAAGTTTAAAAGGAACCTAAGGATCAACTTTTCCATGCAGAGGGTGGTGTGTGTATGGAGCTGCCAGAGGAAGTGGTGGAAGCTGGGACAATTATAACATGTTAAAAGGCATCTGGATGAGTATATGAATAGGAAGCGTTGAGGCATATGGGCCAAATCCTAGCAAATATGTCCAGATGGATGAGTTGGACTGAACGATTGTGCACCCCATCACTCCAACAGCAATAAGGATCGTAATCCCCTCTTTTTTCTGAAACATACAATCAGAACCCACCACCAGCGATACATTTCCCTCTGTTGGCATTCCACAGAGACCATTCCCTCTGTGACTCTCTTATTAAGCTCTTTCTCACACACCCCCACACACACCCCTCCCAGCACCTTCCCTTGCCACTGCAAGAAGTGTAAAACATGTGCCCACACCTCCCACAGCCTCCACCCTGTCTTCATCCAAGGCCCCACGGGTTCCTTACACAAGCAGAAATTTTCCTGCACATCCAAACCCCCTCTCTACTGTGTCCATTGATCTCAATGTGGCCTCCTCTACATTGAGGAGACAGGATGCCACCGTGTACTGTTTCAGGGAACATCTCTGGGACACGTACCAAGCAACCCCACTGCCGTGTGGCAGACCACTTCAACACCCCATTCCACTCTGCCAAGGACATACAAGTGTTGGGCCGCCAAATCCAAGCCACCTGACACCTGGAGGAAGGACGCCTCATCTTCCACCTTGGGACCCTCCAACCACATGGCATCTGCTTTTACTTCACCAGTTTTCTCATCTTTCCCCCCCCCCCCCCCCCCCTCCCCCAAATCCAAACTTCTAACTGTGCACCGTCCTCTTGAAATGTCCTACTTAACCATCTTCCTTTCCATTTAATTTGCTCCATCTAACAGGGCAACCATGTTTATGGATCTTGGAAGGGAGGTAGAAGACAGCTGTTCAAGGTTGAGGGACCATATGGGGCTGTTGATCATTGAGGGAAGATGTGCTCAGTGATTAGTCTTGGAAACAGTAGCTTGAGGTTCATTGTTGGGTCATGATGCAGACAGGGCTTGAAGGATATTGTCAGAGAGTTGATGTTTTGCCTCTACTAATGCCAAATAACAACAGGCTAAGGTTGAATTTCTGAAATCAGAGTAATTAATATCATTTCAGAGGGAAACCGATTAGAGCATGTAAGGAGAGCAGAGAAGTTGAGATGGCCAATCTTATGTCAGCAGTTATTAATGGAAAAAATGTGGGGTGAGTAAGGAATCCAGATTAGGGTGAATTCTGCAAATGGATAAGAGGGTTCTTTGTGTGCGATCTTAGCCATAGATTTTCTGGCTGAAGAAGGTGAAGGCAACAGAAGATGTTGGTGAGATCTTAGCGAAAGAGAAATCCAACAGTTCCAGAGAGGAAAGGTCAAATGATATCATGAATGTGCAGTTGGGAAAAGGAAAGTGACGGGGCAAGCACGATGGTTCAGTGGTTAGCTCTGTTCCCTCAGTGTCAAGGACCTGGGTTCGATTCCTACCTTGGGCAACTGTCTGTGTGGAGTTTGCACATTCTCCCCCTGTCTGAGTGGGTTTCCTCTGCGTACTCTGGTTTCCTCCCACAATCCAAAGATGTGCAGATTAGGTGAATTGGCCCTGTTAAAATTGCCCATACTGTTCAGGGATGTGTTGGTTGGGTGTCTTAGTCTGAGGTAAATGTAAGGGGAAGAGGATCCTAAGTAGCATTGGTATACATGAATTGCAAACTTTAATGACTCTTCATATTTGGAGGGGGTGGGGGAAGAAATCTTTTTTAAGATCTTTTCTGCAATGTCCTGCTCACCCTGTTGTGTATACAATTGGAATTCTTTTACAATCTTCACAACTTTCCATTCCTGTTGACTTTAACATCTGGAAACGTGGAATTATTGTAAAGAAATTATGCACAGCTTATAACTAACAGTGATTCCTGGAGGACCGTATAATTTATACTTTTCCAAGTGATAATTTATTCAATCCCTGTTTATGTATTTTAACAGTTATCCAGCTACTGAGAAAATTACTGATCTCAAGGTTACTTGGTATATTTCTTCCATTTTTAAAATTGATAATAGTGATGTTACTGAAAGTTGTCACTTTCCTTATTGGAGATGGATATTGCCCGAGATAATGGAAGACTGTTATCTACTACCTGTTTGTCTGAACATTGATATTTTCACATCTTGCAAAGTATTGCTTCATTGGTGGAGCAATGTACAGGAGTTAAATGTAGTAGAGTGAATGATTTCTGTGTGAAGCATAAGCAGGAAGCTTATGAATGCAGTTTAAAAAACCAAGCCTGTTTTGCTGAATGACTTGAGATTTCCTGGTATAGTTGTATAATTAAGGTTTTAAAATGAGAACTGATTTGATCTGGTAATGAAAAACTCTTCTTTGTTGGGGAGGCTAGAACGCAGGGCCATCTTAGAGTCAAGCCAATCCGTAATGCAATTGGGAAGCAACACTTCTTTATATACAGAAAAGTGCTGGATGTCTTGAAATGGGTAATGGTGGATACATCCCCAGGACCTGATCAGGTATCCGCAGGACCTGATCAGGTATACCCTAGAACTCTGTGGGAAGTTTGAGGTGATTTGCTGGGCCTCTTGCTAAGATATTTGTATCATCGATAGTCACAGGTGTGGTTCCGGAAGACTGGAGGTTGGCTAATGTGGTGCCACTGTTTAAGAAGGGTGGTAAGGACAAGCCAGGGAACTATAGACCAGTGAGCCTGACGTCGGTGGTGGGCAAGTTGATGGAGGGAATCCTGAGGGATTGGATGTACATGCATTTGGAAAGGCAAGGACTGATTATGGATACCTTCATCCCCCTACGCTCCCGAATCAGAGTTCGACACGCAGCTAGATATCAAGCATTTCTTCTGCTGCCTTCGCCTCCGCGCCTACTTCTTCAAAAAGGACTCTTGCCCACCCTCTGACAACCCCCTTCTCCCGCCTCCAACCCACCCCTATCCACCTGGACACCCCGTGCTGGCCTCTTGCCCGCCCTCGATCTCATCATATCCAACTGCTGCCGCGACATTGACCTCTCATCCATTCCAACCTCTCATCCTCACAACACGCAGCCCTCCACTCCCTCTGCTCCAACCCCCACCTCACCATCAAACCGGCAGACAAGGGAGGTGCAGTGCTAGTTTGGCGCACCAATCTTTACACCACTGAAGCTAGACGCCAACTCACGGACACTGCCTCCTACTGCCCCCTTGACCATGACCCCACCTCACACCACCAAACCATCTCCCAGACCATCCATAACCTCATGACCTCAGGAGATCTCCCATCCACTGCCTCCAACCTCCATAGTCCCACAACCCCGCACCGCCCGTTTTTACCTCCAACCCAAAATCCACAAACCCCACTGCCCTGGCCGACCCATTGTCTCAGCCTGCTCCTGCTCCACCGAACTCATCTCTGCATACTGTCCTGTCCCCCTTAGTCCAAGAACTCTCCACCTACTTTCGGGACACCACCCATGCCCTCCACCTCCCTCCATGATTTTCGCTTCTCCGGCCTCCAACGCCTTCTCTTCACGACGGACATCCAGTCCCTATACACTTCCATCCCCCATCACGAAGGTCTCCAAGCCCTCCGCTTCTTCCTCTCCCGCCAACCCAACCAGTACTCTTCCACTGACACCCTCCTTCGACTGACTGACTGAACTGGTCCTCACTCTTAACTTCTCCTTCCAATCCTCCCACTTCCTTCAAACCAAAGGAGTAGCCTTGGGCCGCAGTTATGCCTGCCTCTTTGTCGGATATGTGGAACAGTCCATCTTCCGCAACTACACTGGCACCACCCCCCTTTTCCTCCGCTACATCGATGACTGACTGTATTGGCGCTACCTCGTGCTCCCACGAGGAGGTTGAACAGTTCATCCACTTTACTAACACTTTCCACCCCGACCTCAAATTTACCTGGACCATCTTAGACCCCTCACTCCCCTTCCTAGACCCCGCACTCCATTTCTATCTCGAGCGACCGACTCAACACCGACATTTAATACAAACTTACCAACTCCCACAGCTACCTAGATTACACCTCCTCCCACCCTGCCCCCTGTAAAAACGCCATCCCATATTCCCAATTCCTCCGCCTCCGCCGCATCTGCTCCCAGGAGGACCAATTCCACTACCAAACAACTCAAATTGCCTCCTCCTTCAAAGACCGCAATTTCCCCTCCATGGTCGACGACGCTCTCCACCACATCTCCTCCACTTCCCGCACCTCTGCCCTTGAACCCTGCCCCTCCAATCACCACCAGGACAGAACCCCACTGGTCTTCACCTTCCACCCCACCAACCTCCCGGATTCATCATATCATCCTCCGTCATTTCCGCCACCACCAGGGATATATTTCTCTCTCCACCCCAATGGATCCTTCTATATCCGTCGCAAATTCACCTGCACCTCCACAGACAACATTTACTGTATCCGCGGCACCTGATGTGGTCGTCTCTACATTGGGGAGACAGGCCACCTACTTGCGGAACGTTTCAGGGAACCTCTGGGATACCAGCACCAACTGAACACTTTAACTCCCCCTCCCACTCCGCCAATGACCTGCAGGTCCTTGGCTGCCTCCATCGCCAGACCCTGGCCACAACACCTGGAGGAAGCGCACCTCATCTTCCACCTAGGAACCCTCCAACCACAGTGGATGAATGTAGATTTCTCCAGCTTCCTCATTTCCCCTCCCGCCATCTTATCTCAGTCCCAACCCTCAGATTCAGCACCACCCTCTTGACCTGCAATCTTCTTCCCGACCTCTCCGCCCCCACCCCCTCTCTGGCCTATCACCCTCACCTCCTTCCACCTATCGTATTCCCAGCGCCCCTCCTCCAAATTCCCTCCCTCCTACCTTTTATATCAGCCCGCTTGGCACACCAGCCTCTTTCCTGAAGAAGGGCTTATGCCCGAAACGTCGATTCTCCTGCTCCTCGGATGCTGCCTGGCCTGCTGTGTTTTTTCAGCACCACATTTTTCAACTCTTGATTAGGGATAGTCAACATGGCTTTTAAGTGGGAAATCATGTCTCTCAAACTTTTGAGTTTTTTGAGGGGGTAACAAAGAGGATTGATGAGGGCAGAATGGTAGATGTGATCTGTATAGACTTCAGTAAGACTTTCGACACGGTTCCCTATGGGAGACTGATTAGCAAGGTTATATCTTAGATGGTTGTGGTGGAGGGTTGTTTTTCAGACTGGAGGCCTGTGACCAGTGGAGTGCCACAGGGATCGGTGCTGCGTCCTCTACTTTTTGTCATTTACATAAATGATTTGGGTGCGAACATAAGAGGTACAATTAGTAAGTTTGCAGATGACACCAAAATTGGAGGTGTAGTGGACAGCGAAGAGGTTTACCTTAGATTACAACAGGATCTTGACCAGATGGGCCAATGGGCTGAGAAGTGGCAGATGGAGTTTAATTACGATAAATGCAAGGTGCTGCATTTTGGGAAAGCAAATCTTAGCAGGGCTTATATACTTAATGGTAAGGTCCTAGGGAGTGTTGCTGAACAAAGAGACCTTGGAGTGCATGTTCATAGCTCCTTGACAATGGAGTCACAGGTAGATAGGATAGTGAAGACGGTGTTTGGTATGCTTTCTTTTATTTGTGACAGTATTGAGTACAGGAGTTGGGAGGTCATATTGCAGCTATACAGGACATTGGTTAGGCCACTGATGGAATATTGCATGCAATTCTGGTCTTCCTATTGGAAAGATGTTGTGAAACTTTAAAGAGTTCGGAACAGATTTACAAGGATGTCGCCAGGGTTGGAGGATTCGAGCTATAGGGAGAGGCTAAACAGGCTGGGGCTGTTTTCCCTGGAGCATCGGAGGCTGAGGGGTGATGTTATAGGGGTTTACAAAATTGAGGGGCATGGATAGTGTAAATAGGCAAAGTCTTTTCCCTGGGGTCGGGGAGTCGAGAACTAGAAGGCATAGGTTTAGGGTGAGAGGGGAAAGATATATAAGAGACCTAAGGGGCAACTTTTTCATACAGAGGGTGGTACTTGTATGGAATGAGCTGCCAGAGGATGTGGTGGAGGCTGGTACAATTGCAACATTTAAGAGGCATTTGGATGGGTATATGAATAGGAAGGGTTTCGAGGGATATGGGCCAGGTGCTGGTAGGTGGGACTAGATTGGGTTGGGATATCTGATCGGCATGGACAGGTTAGACCAAAGGGTCTGTTTCCATGCTGTACGACTCTGACTCTATTCCTTCCCTCTGACATATATCACCATCACCTGCATCAACCTGTTGTTTTCCCAGCTACCTTACCCCAACCTCCTATTTATCTCTCAGCCCCCTTCCTCCTCTTCCTTTTCCCACCCCCCTGATGAAGGGCTTATTCCTGAAGCATCAATTCTCCTGCTGTTCAGATGCTGCCTGACCTGCAGGGCTTTTCCTGCGCCACGCTTTTCGACTCTAAGGGTCTGTTTCCAGCTGTATGTCTCTTTGACTCTGTAAGGAGGCTGTTTGGCACATTTGAGTTCATGGGTAGAATGTGGTGATGTCATGCACAACGTTATTTGGGATATGTCAGCATAACTTGAAAAAGAAAGTAACAATTAAATTGTGGTTCAGTCAGACAAACCATATAATCTGGCTAGGTAATTAATGGCGTTCTCAGATGATAACTGACAGACTGTCACCACTTCAGCAATAGATTGAAACCATGGCAGCTAGATCTGTTCCCAGGTGGGGGTTTCAAATAGTTTTTCAGTGACCTGATTATGAACTGGAATGTGGAACTATGTTACTTCCTCCAACTATTGTGTATAAGTTGTATAAACTCCAGTCCATTGTGCAGATAATGGAATGTCTTAATACACTTATCACGTGAATAAAGCTTGCTGGAATGGGAGCTAATACTTTGGCACAAGGGAGGCAGGTAACATAGTCCAGGGCAAGCACTATAAAGCAATTTCACGGAGTAGAAGAACAGAATCCAAATAGCAGTCATTTTTGGCAGTGAAAAGAGATTTTCCCTGCAGGATTATATTTGTTAACTGCAAGAACATGGCCAGGATTTCACCTGAAATAACTAGAAGCTTCCAATCTCAGTTTGCCTTTGAGGAGCAACATAATTTTTGCTGTCCTTCTAAAGTTTGATTAAACAAGTAACTTTATTCACATTATTGTGTTAGTAATTTAAAAGCATGTTACATCTTTAGTAATCACCTATTCCGATGTATATGAACATCTGTGCATATGGGGAGTAGTATTTGTTACTTTACGTTTTGGGCTTGAGAATCTAGTCAGTCCAGTTGCCTGCTGTTGCTGTAGCCCTGCAAGTTTGCTTCCCTCGGTTATTCATCTAGTTTTCTGAAATAAAGAATCCCTGCATCCTCTGCGCATCTGAGTAGCAGGTTTCAAATTGCTAATCATAGCATTTTTACCCCATACCATCCTGTGTGTCTTTCCCAATTGTGTTGCCTATTCCTTGTGCCATCAGCTAATGGGAACAGCTTTTTATCAATCTGATCAAAATGTTTTCACACCTCTGACTTCTCTCCCACCTCCAAGGACAAATATCCAGTTTTCATAACTTAATCTTGTAACTAAACTTCAATTTGTGGGACCATTCTGGAAAACTATCTCTGCACACTTTCAAGGTGCTTCATACCCTGCCTGTTATTGTGAATAGAACTGACTATAATACCCTTTTGTGTGACCATTAAAATTCCATTACCATGGTATTCCATTCCTTTATCTATAGGACACAAAGGTTTGAGAGGCTTCTGTCCTGGAAGTTGATGTGGATTAAAACATGTGTTAGGTGCCAGCTGCTGCTTCTGGGATTGTGTCTGTGGTCTGCTTGCATAATTAAGAGGTGTTAGTTCAGTTTGCATGGCACAATGATCTTATGTTATACATTGTGTTTTATGATCTTGCCTCACTAGCTGTCTGACGAAGGGGCAGTGCTCCAAAAGTTAGTACTGCCAAATAAACCTGTTGGACTATAATCTGGTGTTTTGATTTTGTTAAAAAAATTATCCACCCCAGTCCAACACCAGCGTATGATAGTCAAAATATACTCCAAAACTACGGTTTTATGAATAATGAAACCGTTATTAGTAAATAAGGGGTAATGAATGAATGAACAGGAACCTGGTGTTAATGAATATATAGTAAGCTGGTGAGTGAGTTAAAGTTAACCTATAACACAGTATCTTACAGGTAGCATCCTGGAAAGTACAGAAGACTAGAGGGATCTTGGTGCACATATTCACAGATCCCTGATGGTAGCAGAGCAGGTAGATAGTGTCTAAGAAGGTATATGGGTTCTTGCCTTTATTAGCCAAGGTTTTGAATAAAAGGGCAAGATGGAACTCTGTACGATGTTGGTTAAACCACTGTTGGAGTACTGTGTACAGTTCTTGTTACCATAATACGAAGAATGTGATTGCAAATGAAAGGGTACAAAGGAACTTTAGGAGGATGCTGGAATATCTAAGCTATGAGGAGCAACTGGATGGGGAAGTTTTGTTTCTTTGAGCAACCAAGGTTGAAAGGGTACCTCTGATATATAAGATTGATGGACATAAGGTGAATAGGAAGGCAGATTTTCTGTTTATACAGAGGTTGGTAACAAGGGTACCCAAATTTCTACTAAGTGACAGAGGATTAAGACAGATTTGTTATAATGTATACCAGTTTTTGTCAGTTGTATGAATAAAATTAATAGTCAATCATGCAAACTTGGCTTAATGGGATTTCCAGAATCAAGGTCCAAGATACAATAGGATTCTAATGCATGCAGAGTCTGACAATCAATCTTGGAGCAAAAGTAAAAATTGCACCTGACAAAATATCATGGATGAATGCAATCTAAGGAAAATTTGACATGTTAAGAAAGAAAATATTTGAATTTCCCTGAACGTTAAGAACTGAGCTTCATGCTGAGAAAGCTTTTTGTATCATGATGCACTAGAAACACTGAAATTTTAATTTTTCATTACAGACTCTTGTACAGTATGCTGGGAAGTGGAAAATCTCTGATAATCCTCTGCCTTTGTTGGAAGTATATACTGTGGCTATACAGAATTATTCCAAGGCACGGCCTTGCCTCACAGCGGAGTGTGAGAATGTATGTTTTGTACTTGACCGACTAGCATTGTAAGTACTACAAATAACTTCATTCAGTGTGAGCGGTGATGTAATTTGGGTAACTCTTACATTTTGAGACATGATATTTCGGTAGAAAGCTTTACAACTGAAATTTTATGTATTAAATGGAATAGTTTCTGATTTGAAGCAGTTAGATCTGAGAATTGTCATTTCTATTAAATAGGTTATTCGGAATTGAGAATATACAAAATTGTCAAATTGGGTGTCTATACAAGTGCACCCAGGCATTCATCCATATACTCAACTACAAAGGAATTGCTGTATAGAAACATTCAGCCCAACTTGTAGTGCAGAAAGACATAAGCCTACTTCCATCTTTTCGCATCTAAACCAATCATCATTGCTATCTGTTACCTTCTGTCACTGTGGCAGTGCATTTCATGTACCATCTGTTGGGTAAAGAAGTTTCTCCTGAATTATTTTTTTTTCCCTGTGGCTATCTTGTTTTGATGGCTTCTAGTTATGCTATTCCCCATTAATGGAAACATAACATATATCTCGTCTATCAAAATCTTCCATAACTTTAGTCATTTAGGTTGTCCGTCAGCCTTTTTGAGAAGATAGCAACCTTTCATCTTTTCCTGAAAAGTATATGTATACTTTAAGTATGATCCCTGTCAATCTTCTCTGCATCCTCTCCTGTACTTCAGGTGGAGCTGCATGCAGTATACTTGAAAGTGGTCTTACTGAAGTTCAGTTCAGGTTTAGTGAAAATTTAAAAAGTAGATAAATTAATCTGCATAGCAATAAAGCCTCCTGCTTGTTTTTTTTACTGTTATGAAGTTGGTGTGTATTGTACCTTTTTAAGAGTAAGTACAGGTATCTGTCATGTGACTTGATTGATTGACTAGTCATCAGAGTGTACTGAAAAATTGAAAATATGTAACATTTGGTTGTGACACGAATATTTGAGTTTTGTTTGCTATGTTTTCACAACCGTTCGAAGTTAATTAATCAGTTTAAACTATGCCCCAAGATGCTAAAGCCCAATCTAATTTGAATGTAATGTTTTGACAACATTGGCTCAATGAGATGATCCGATATTTGGGGCATAAAGAAAACAGTTAGCCAGAGAGAGTGAGCGGCACGGTGGCACAGTGATTAGCAGAGACCCGGGTTCAATTCCTGCCTCAGGCAACTGACAGTGTGGAGGTTGCACATTCTCCCTGTGTCTGTGTGGGTTTCCTCCAAGTACCCCGGTTTCCTCCCACAGTCCAGAAATGTGCAGGTTAGGTGAATTGACCGAGCTAAATTGCCCATAGTGTGAGGTGAAGGGGTAAATGTAGGAGAATGGGGTCTGGGTGGGTTGTGCTTCGGCGGGTTGGAGTGGATTTGTTGTGCAGAAGGGCCTGTTTCCAGACTGTAACTAATCTAATCTAATCTAAACTGCCATCTGAGAGGAGCTGCCATTCAAAACACTCTCTATCAAAGGTACCTTTTTCCTAATGAAACCTATTTTTGCAGCAAAAGACAACCCAAGGCGTTCTATAGCCAAGAGGACGAGGATACCGGAGACTACTGCTGCTGCTTGATTTTGAAAATTAAGTTGATATAATTGTAATATGATTTGGTTATTGGAACAGGAGATAGTTAGTTAGAGTTGGAGGCAGATAATAAGCAGTTAGGAGAAAGAAGGCATAGTTTTGTAAATAGTTGTTGTTTAATGTTCACTTTGAGTTAAGGAATAAATTCGATATTTTTTCTTTAAATAGTGGAAGTTGGGAATTCTCTGTTACTCATATATTTGAACAGATTGAGATGAGGTGAACTTTTCTGTGTGTTTGGTTTAATTAGCAGAAGAGTTCACTGCCGTGTTGTTGTAACAGTTTGAGGTTTCGGATTTTCGATTTGGACAAGTTTAGACATATCCAACCTGAGATTTGGACAGATCTGGGGTACAAGGATCCCAGCAGATTTAAGCACTTGTTGGTTACTGTCCTAGATATTTAAATAAAAAGTAGGTGAGGCAATTTGTTTAATTGTGTAGTTATTTGTGGTTAGTTAAATTAAAAGTAAGGGAAATAGCTCTTAAAATTGCTAAAGAGGATTTGAAGATGATTACCAAGTTTACCAAGAAAGTTTAGGAGGACAGAAAAAACTATACTTTTAGAATTAGTAAAGAGGTTTGATTTGGGCTTAACCAGGGACAAAAGGAAAGCTAAAATTGTAAGGGAGTTAGTCAAGCACTGTAAGGGTGTCAGACAAATAGACCAATGTAGTCGAGTTGTTAAAGAAAACATAAAATACAATTGAGCAAAATGGAGTTAGATGGAGAGAGAATTTGAACTTCAGAAGTTGCAACTTAGTCAGGAAAGTCAAGTTAACAGGATGGAAATGGAGAGAAGGTAGTGATATATGTTTAAACACTGCTACGCTTTTGAGAAAGATGTCGAAGTCTTTCGTCTCATTTGAAAAATTGGCCAGGCAGATGGAGTGGTCAGAGGACTTGTGAGAAATGCTAGTTTGGACTAAGCTGGTAGGCACAGCTAGAGAGGTATTTGCAGCACTGTCAGATGAGGTTTCGAGAGATTATGAATGCATCAAACAGGCTATTTTGAATGCTTATGAATTGGTACCAGAAGCATATAGACAACGGTTCATAAACATAAAGGAGGAGACAGGTCAGACTTGTTGAGTTTGAAAGAATTAAACAGTAATTTTGATAGATGGTGGAGGTGGTCCTTTTTTAAAAAAAAAGATAAGACCAATCTCCAAGAGATTATTCTGCTGGAGGAGTTTTAAAAACTCACTTCCAGAGATGATCAGAATTCATGTGGATGAACGCAAAGTTCAAAAAGTGAGAAAGGCAGCAGAGATGGCAGATAAATATCCATTGGTGCATCAGATCAAGTTTTTAGCTTCCTGCAAAAATTTCATCCCATGAGGGATAGAAATTGGGGAGAAGGGGAGATCCTACCCTACAAAACAGAGCGCACTGGTAATTTTTCACCACCGATTTCAAAGAAGCCCAATCGGGTGGAAAGGAGATGAAAGGCATCTGTTTTCACTGTAATGGAATGGGATGCAGAAAATTAGTGCCGGTGGCTTAAGAAAGGCACTGGGAAAAAGTGTTTTCACTGCCAGAAAGTGGGGCATGTAAAATCAAAGTGCTGGTTTTTGTTTAAAGAAAGGCACTGTGGGAAAAGAAACTAAACCAGTGGCATTAGTAAAGCTAACAAAGGAAACCCCAAGAAAAGTTGAGCTGTATGAGAGTGCACAGTCTAGGCACGGGCTGGGTATGGAGTTAGTGCCTGATCTCTATAAAGAATTCGCCTCTGGGTAAAGTTCCCTGAGAGAGAACTGGAAGAAAATGGAAAGAAGCTATAATTTTGAGATACAGGATCTAACCAGTGTCTAATAGTAAGAGATGAACATAATTGCACTCTTTCTAACCTATTACCCGAGAGAGTGGTAATTTGGGGAATAGATGAGAGAAGTTTAGTGTTTGCCTATGTAAGGTCAGGTTGGAGGGCCAACTCAAGAGTGGAGGAGTAACAGTGGGAGTGATTGAGAGTGTCCGTTCCAGGAATACAATTTGGTGGGAACAATTTAGCAGGATCAAAGGTGGGAGTGATGCTCCTTGTGGAGAAGCCAAAGGAAGACTAGGGAGCTGAGTTAAAAGAAAAATACCCTAGAATTGTCCCAGACTGTGTAGTAACAAGATCCCACTATCATAAGTCTCAGCATGAAGTAAAAACGAAAGAGAAAGATGAAAGAGTTGAGGTTCAGTTAGCAGACACCCTGTCTGATGTAATGGTGCATGGAAAGCCTGGACAGGCAGAGGGTCAGGCAGAAGTGTTTAGTCCTGAAAGGCTAAAGGCTTGCAACAGAAAGACTAGACCATAAAAGATGTGTGTTGCATACTCAGAAAAGAAATTAGAACATTCCTGAAGGTTATTATCTTTTAAAGATAGAATCCCAGATGAAAATGGAGACCACGGCAGGTTCATGCAGAGGAGAAATGGGCAGAAATGCAACCGATTTGTGTTGCAGGTAGCATACAGACTGGAAGTGTTATGGGTAGCACATGAACTACCAGTAGGAGGTCACAGAGGTGTAAGGAAAACTCAGGCTAAGGTACAAAAGTTGGCCTGGAATGCACAAGGATGTGGTTAATGTTTGCCGTACATGTCATACATGCCAAATAGTAAGTAAGCCGCAGGCAGTAATACAACCAGCACCTTTGACTCTAAATGCAGGAGTTGGCAACATCGAGTCATAGAGATGTACAGCATGGAAACAGACCCTTCGGTCCAACTCATCCATGCTGACCTGATATCCCAACTCCATCTAGTCCCACCTGCCAGCATCCAGCTCATATCCCTATCAACCCTTCCTATTCAGATACCCGTCCCGATGCCTTTTAAATATTGTTATTGTACTAGGCTCCACCACTTCCTCTGGCAACCCGTTCCACATGTGTACCACCCTCTACATGAAAAATTTGCCCCTTAGGTCTATTTTATATCTTTCCCTTCTTCCTCACTCCCCCTAAACTTTTGCCTTTAATTCTGGATACCTCCAGGGAAAAGACCTTGTCTATTGACCCTATCCATACCCCTCGTGATGTTATGAACCTCTAAGGTCATGCCTCTGGCACTCTGAGGAAAACTGCCCTAACCTATTCAGTCTCTCTCTCTCTCTCTCTCTCTCTCTCTCTCTCTCTCTCTCTCTCTCTCTCTCTCTCTCTCTCTCTCTCTCTCTCTTTCTCTCTCTCTCTCTCTCTCTCTAAAATCCTCCAACCCTGGCAACATTCATGTAAACCTTTTCTGAACTGTTTCAAGTTTCACAACATCCTTCCAATAGGAAGGAGACCAGAATTGCACACACTATCCCAACAGTGGCCTAACCAATATTCTGTGCAGCCGCAATATGACCTGCCAACCCTGATACTCAATACTCTGACCAATAAAGGAAAGCATACCAAACTCATTCTTCACTCTTCTATCTACCTGTGACTCTACTGAATCTGCACTCCAAGGTCTCTTTGTTCAGTCACACTCCCTAGGACTTTACTGCTTTCCCAAAATGCAGCACCTTGCATTTATCTAAACTAAACTCCATCTGCCACATCTCAGCCCACTGGCCCATCTGATCAAAAACCCATTGTAATCTGAGGTAACCTTCTCTGTTCACTGCACCTCCAATTTTGGTGTCATCTGCAAACTTACTAACTATGCCATCTATGTTCACATGCAAATCATTTACATAAATGGCGAAAAGTAGTGGACCCACTAAAAATCCTTGTGGCATTCCACTGGTCACAAGCCTCCAGTCTGAAAAACAACCCTTCACCACCACTTCTACCTTCGAGCCAGTTCTGTATCCAAATGGCTAGTTCTCCCTGTATTCCATGTGATCTAACCTTGCTAACCAGTCTCCAATGAGGAACCCTGTTGAATGCCTTACTGAAGTCCACATAGATCAAGTCTACTGCTCTGCCTCATCCATCCTCTGTTACTATTTCAGAAAACTCAATCAAGTTTGTGAGACGTGATTTCCCACGCACAAAGCCATGTTGACTATCCGTAATCAGTCCTTGCCTTTCCAAATACATGTACATCCTGTCCCTCAGGATTCTGTCCAACAACTTGCCTACCACTGACGTCAGGCTCACTGGTCCATAGTCCCCTGACTTGTCCTTACCACCTTTCTTAATTAGTGGCACCATGTTAGCCAACCTCCAGTCTTCCATCACCTCACCTGTGACTATTGATGGAAAAGATATCTCAGCAAGAGGCCCAGCAATCACTTCCCTAGATTCCCACAGGAGTACACTTGATCAGATCCTGGGGATTTATCCACTTTTGTGTTTCAAGACATTCAGCACTTCTTTCTCTGTAATATGGGCATTTTTTCAAGATGTTACCATCTGTTTCCTGACATTCTGTATTGTCCATGTCCTTTTCCACAGTAACCACTGATGCAAAATACTCGTTTAGCATCTTCCTCCATTTCCTGTAGCTCCACACAAAGGCTACCTTGCTGATCTTTGGACCCTATTCTCTCCCTAGTTACCCTTTTTCTCCTCAATGTATTTCTTAAAAGCTTTATTTGGATTCTCCTTAACCTTGTTTGCCAAAGGTATTTCCTCTCCCCTTTTTGCCTTCCTGATTTCTCCCTCAAGTATACTCCTACTGCCTTTTATACTCTTCGAAGGATTTTTTCAATTTCTCCTATCTATATGTGACATATGCTTCCTCCTTTTTCTTAACCAAACTCTCAATTTCTTTAGTCATCTAGCATTTCCTATACCTACCAGCCTTTTGCTTTCACCCTAACAGGAATATACCATCTCTGAATTCTTGTTATCTCACTTATGAAGGCTTCCCATTTTCCAGCCGTCCCTTTTTACCTGCAAGTAATTAGTGGGCGGCACGGTGGCACAGTGGTTAGCACTGCTGCCTCACAGCGCCAGAGACCCGGGTTCAATTCCCGCCTCAGGCGACTGACTGTGTGGAGTTTGCACGTTCTCCCCGTGTCTGCGTGGGTTTCCTCCGGGTGCTCCGGTTTCCTCCCACAGTCCAAAAGATGTGCAGGGTCAGGTGAATTGGCCATACTAAATTGCCCGTAGTGTTAGATAAAGGGTAAACGTAGGGGTATGGGTGGGTTTCGCTTCGGCGGGTCGGTGTGGACTTGTTGGGCCGAAGGGCCTGTTTCCACACTGTAATCTAATCTAATCTAATCTAATCTAAGTATGTGCCCCCAGTCAGTTCCTTGAAGTTCTTGCCTAATTCCTCCAAATTGCCCTTTCTCCAATTTAGAACTTCAACTTTTAGATCTGGTCTATCTTTTTTCTGTTTCTATTTTTAAAACTAATTGAATTATGGTCGCTGGCCCCAATATGCTTCCCCCACTGACACCCCAGTCACCTACCCTGTCTTATTTCCCAAGAGTAGGTCAAGTTTTGCACCTTTACTCGTCGATACATCCACGTACTGAATTAGAGAATTTTCTTGTACACGCTCAATGTATTCCTCTCCAACTAAGCCTTTAACACCGGTCGTTCCAGTCTATGTTTGGAAAGTTGAAATCCCCTACTATAACCACCCTATTATTCTTAGAGATCACTGATCTCCTTCCAAATTTGTTTCTGAATTTCCCTCTGACTATTAGGGGGTCTATAATACAATCCCAATAAAGTGAGCATCCCTCTTTCATATTTCTCAGTTCCATCCAGTAACTTTCCCGGATGTATTTCAGGGATTATCCCCTCTCATTACAGCTGTAATGCTATCGCTTATCAAAAACGCCAGTCTCTCTCCCTCCCTCTTGCCTCCCTTTGTATCCTTGCTATAGCATTTGTATCCTGGAACATTAAGCGTCAGTCCTGTCCATCCCTGCACCATGTTTCTGTAATTGCTATGATATCCCAGTCCCATATTCCTACCCATGCCCTGAGTTCATCTGTCTTCCCTGTTAGGCCTCCTGCATTAAAATAAATGCAGATTGATTTATCAGTCCTACCTTGTTCTATGCCTTGTCCCTGCCTGTTTGAGTTGTTTCTTTTCTCAACAGTACCAGTCTCTAATCTCTTTCCTCACTATCTCCCTGGGTCCCTGTTTTAAAAAATTCTCAAGGTCAAGGACCAGGCTCGCAGGAAAGTAGTCTGACACAGAACAAACAGCCAAGAGGCGAGTCTGCTAGAATATAAGTGTTTTATTCCCCGCAGCGTCGCCACAACCAGGTCTCGTACTTACAACGGGTCTGGTTTATACTCACTCTACGTGTTACCGGAACTGGGAGCCGTCAGTTCTCGTAGAGCGGTTGCCAACAACCCACGCTCGGCGGTTAAACGCAACCCCGGAGCAGACTCTACCGAACTGGAGACTTTTCCAGCTGATAAACTCTTTTCGAGATCTAAACATTCATGTGAACAGCAGAGCAAGGCTGAAAAACACATTCCATTCTGGTCACATACAGATAAGAAGATTCACACGGGAAGGTGTGTAATAAGATTCACACGGGACTAAGCGACACCTTCCATTTTCGGTTAGATTCACACATGTATTGGGACACAATTTTAACCCTTTCACCACAGTCCCCCCACACCTTACGAGTCTAAATCCTGTTGAACAGCTCTAGCAGATCTCCCTGCCAGTATATTAGTCCCCTTCCAAGTGTAATCTGTCCTAGTACATGTCACTTCTACCCCAAAACAGCTTCCAATAATCCAAAAATGTGAATCCTTCTCCCATGCACCTCGTGTTAGTATCCAAACCTGACGGGACTCAACAATTTTCTGTGGACTGTTGGAAGGTCAACGCTCTAACAAATTCAGAGTCCTACCCGTTACCACAATTGGAATACTGTACAGAGAAAGTTGGACAAACCAGTAACGTTGCAACGTTTGACTTACTCCGTGGTTATTGATAGGTATCTTTTATCAGAGAAAGTGGAAGAGCTTTCTGCATTTATTTATAACCCCAATTGGGCTATATCGGTTTAAAGTGTTGCTCCTTGCCCTTGGAATGAAGAACGCACTCGCCACATTCCAGAGATGCATGAACAGAGTTATGGCTGGGTTAACAAGCTGTGTGCAGTCTATCTGGACGATGTAGTGGTCTTTAGTGAGTCATGGAAAGATCATTGTACAGTTGGCAGAGCTCTTTGATTACAAGAAGGAAAACTTTTAATAAAACAGAATTTGCAAAAGCAGAGGTGACATCCTTGGGACATCGGAAGGTCGACCTCCTTCCGAGCACAAACCTTTCAACAAACTTTTTTCAGCTCACTAACCTACACCACTCCTTAAGGAATTAATTATTTATACATTTTGAGGCACATGAAACTCGACGTCATCTGGATTTGATTCCCCATTCTGCATTGAACGCAAAGACAAAGGCCAATGGAGGCCATACCTGAATTTGGTTTGCTATGTTTTCACAGCAGTTCGAATTTAATCAGTTTAAATTATGCCCCAAGATGCTAAAACCTAATCTAATTTGAATGTAATATTTTGACAGCATCAGACCAATGAGATGATCAGATATTTGGGGTAAAAAGAAGCCGGTTTGTAAAGAAGCATTTTGAGAGTTAGCTAGAGAGAGTAAACTGCCGTCTAGAGAGACTGCCATTCAAAACACTCTATCAAAGGTACCTTTTTTTTATATGAAACACCTTTGCACAAAATTACGAAGATGACTCTGAGATCTACACCCAGAGAAGGAGGACACCGGAGACTACCACTGCTGCCTGGTTTTGAAAACTAAGTTGATGTAATTGTAATGTGGTCTGATATTGGAACAGAAGATGGAAGCAGATAACAAGCAGTCAGGAGAAAGGAGGCTTAGCAGTGTAAATAGTTGTTGCTTAATGTTAACTTTTAGAGTTAAGGAATAAATTTGATTTTTTTTTTTCTTTAAATAGTGGAAGTTGGGAGTTCTCTGTCACTCATATTGAACAGATTAGGAGGCGAGGTGATCTTTTGTGTGTTTGGTTTAATTAGCAGAAGAGTTCACCGCTATGTTGTAAGATCACTAATCTGTAGTGCAATGGGTAGTGATTGATATATTTGAGCACTTTGGTACTGGGATACAGCAGTAATGTGACAAGATCAAAATTCGACCCATCAAATTGCAATAGACAGGCAAGAGTTTTGATTCTTCAGTTTCGCAAAAAATATCTTTTCAATCCCAATTTTCTTCATATTGTGCCCTCCAGTGATCTTACAAATGCATGCACAATCATTTGGGGGAAAAATATGCGGTCATAAAATACTGTTTGGAACCATAATATGAATTATATGGTCAAACTTACCTTTTCTTTGCCATATGAAGATATGTGCTTAGCTCTAGTGACAAAGACATCATGTGTTATTAGTTGGGAATCATTGCACTTCATCTTACAAATAGTTTTATCTTCAATTTTACAAAGAATCTACATCACTGTATCTTATTAAATGCTAGCTTACACATCAACTACACATACAACATTAAAGTCAAAGATATTTTGTTCATCTTGCAAAAAAGTATAAAAAGAACAAACTTATTTTAAAATTGTCATTATTTGAATGGAAATGCTGTCAAAAGCTGACCAGATACTATTACAAAAGGGAAATAATAACAGCCAGGAATTTGTTTTCACTTCTAAACCATAATAATAATAGTCACGAAGTGTCGGGGCAGCACTTGAATGACCTTTACAAGGTTTGGCTGGATTTGTGTCTTGACTTGTATTTAGAGACAAAGCAGTTTATTTCTCTGCCCACATAATGTGCACATCTTTGGAGCATGGGGAAAGAACCAGAGTACCCCCACACAGACACTGGGAGAACTTGCAAACTCCACATAGATAGTCACAGAAGGCTAAAATCAAACCTGGGTCTCTGGCCCTGAGACAGCAGTGCTAACTATGTGCCTCTATACTGCTCTTGGTGTAAACTCCCTTGATGTTAATTGAATGTCATCCACACATGGAGATTGTGCTTTTTGATCTGAAGTCCATGTAAATTTTGATCAGCAGTGGTTCCAGCATAGACCCTGTGGGATGTCATTTCCCATCTCTTTCCATTCTGAAAATTGCCCTTTCTGTCTTAAACCAGTGAACAATCCTTTCTGCAGACTTTGACCTATCTTTTGACTAATAAGGTGCATCTTAATAAAAAGCTTTGTGAATATCCCGATAAACCGTCTTGTATTACACTCTCATTGTCTACTTGTTACTATCTCAGAAAAGCTCTAATGTTGATTGCAATCCATGTTAACTATTCATCATTATATTTCTGATTTGTAGATGTTCTATTGTCTCTTAGAGTAAGATTTCTCTTTTTTCACCTCTGTAAATCTCTCTTGATCTGCAATTCCCTCTATTCTGTCCTCCTTTTTAAATTTGGGCATTATTGGCTGCCCACTGGCCTGTTGTCACTACACATTTTTCTAATGACTTGTAGGAACAACTGCCTCTGGTAGTACTTCCCTCTTTAACTACTTGACAGCCTTGGAGCTGTGGCTGGATTTGCATTGGTATGTCCGTGAAGCTGAGGGAATTGTGGATAGCACCTTCACTAAGTCGGTTGCAGCGCAGATAAAAATTACTGAGGAAGATAGGGAATGGGTGACCAGCAGACAGAAGAAAAGTTGGAAGGTAGAAAAGCAGAAAAGTAGTACAGGGGACCTCTTTATTGAGATGCACCTTTATTAGTCAAAAGGTAGGTCAAAGACTGAAGAGTACAAGTAGCAGAGTGGATTGTTCACTGGTTTAAGATCAGGCAATTTTCTGAGGATACTTTTGGGAGAGATGGCTCACCAGTTGCAGGCAGGCAGCAGGAACCATGTTCATGACTGGCTCTCCTCACAGGAGGGCAGAAAAAATAGTGGCAAACTAAGTGATAGTAGATTCATTTGTAGGGGGAATAGACAGGTGTGTCTCTGGAATCAAGCGGTGGTCCAGAATGGTATGTTGCATCCATGGTGCAAGAATCAAGGATGTCTGAGTAGCTGAAGGACATTCTGGAGGGGGAGTGTGAACAGCCAGTTGTCATAATGCATATGGGCACCGATGATATATTTTTTAAAAAAAAGGATGAGGTTCTACTAGCTGAATTTAGGGAGTTAGGAGTAAAACTAAAATTTCAAAGGTAGTAATTCTGGATTGCTACCAATATCATGCGTTAAAGTAAGAATAGCAGGATAGCAAAGATGAATATGTGGCTTGAAGAATAGTGCAAATGGGAGGGATTCAAATTGCTGGAACCAGTTCTGCGTGAGGTCGGACCACTACAAACCAGACAGTCTGTACCTGGGTAGGACTGGAACCAATGTCTCAAGGGAGCGTTTGCTCATACTGTTGGGAGGGTTTAAATTAATATAGCAGGGGAATGGGGATCTTTGCAGGAAGTAAAGTGGCGACAGAAACTAAAGATAGCAAGGGGAAGAGTGAAAATAGAAGGGAGAGAAACCAAAGACACAAATCAAAGGCCCCATTGCACCATGATTCAAAAATGGCAAGAAAATTGAGCTTGAAGGTTGTCTCAATGCGAGGAGCATTTGTAATAACGTGGATGAATTAACTGCACAGTTATTAATGGAAATGATGTAATTGGGATCATGGAGATCTGGCTCCAGGGTGACCCAGGATGAGAACTCTATGATCGGGATTATTAAATTTTTAGGAAAGCTAGACAGGGAGGTGGGGTAGCGTTGCTAGTTAAGGAGTGTTAGCCTGGAGGGATTTGGCATCTGAGTGGAGCTGTGAAATACCGAAGGAAATAAGACATTAGTGGAGTTGTGTACAGGTCGCCGAGCAACAGTAATTGTGAGTTTAGAGATTGTATCAAACAGGAGATTTAGAAGTGTATGCTATAAGGGTACAGCAGTTACATTATGGGTAACTTCAACCTGCATATTGATTTGGACTAATCAAACTGGTAGCAGTGTGATGGAGGAGTATTTGCTGGAATGTGTAAGGGATGGTTACCTCTACCAATATGTCTAGGAACTGACTAGAGAGCAAGCCATCCTCGATTGGGTATTGTCTAATGAGAAAAGATTAACAATATTGTGGTGCAAAATCTTTTAGGGAAGAATGACCATGATATGGTAGAATTCTCCATTTAAGATGGAGAGTAATCCAATTAAATCTGAAATCATGGTCCTGAGCTTAAAGAAAGCTAATGTTTGTCTGAAGCATGGGCTGGCTAGGATAAGCTGGCCACAGGTATATAAGGGTTTGACAGTGGATAGGCAATGGCAGACGTTTAAAGAACACATGGATGAGCTTCTAATAATTGTACATCTCTACCTAGTGTAAGAGTAAAACGGGGAAGGTGGTTCAATCACTGCTAGCAAGGGAAATCAGGGATAGTGTATAAGCCAAAGAGGAAGTATATAAATTGCCAGAAAAATCAGTAAAGGGGAGGACTGGGA
Source organism: Chiloscyllium plagiosum (assembly GCF_004010195.1). Lineage (NCBI taxonomy): Eukaryota > Metazoa > Chordata > Chondrichthyes > Orectolobiformes > Hemiscylliidae > Chiloscyllium > Chiloscyllium plagiosum. The sequence continues at coordinate 73,044,638 of NC_057718.1, read as the reverse complement.
GAAGTTTAAAATTCAGCAGAGGAGAACAAATGGTTTAATTCAGAAAGGGGAAAATAGGATATGATAGTAAGCTTGTGGAAAATATAACTGACTGCAAAAGCTTCTATTGATTTGTGAAGAGACTGGTGAGGACAAATATAGGTCTCTTACAATTACAATCCAGTGACTTCATAATGGACAACAAAGAAGATGGCAGACCAGTTGAACAAATACTCTGATCGGTCTTCACCTGAGGAGGAAGGACACAGTCGGGAAATGCTAGGGGACAGCGGGTCAAGCATGAAAGAGGAACTGAAGGAAATCCTTAGTCAGACAATGGTTTTGGGGATACTGATGTGGTTAAAATCCAACAAGTCCAGTGCCTGATATTCTGCATCCCAGAGTACTTAAGGAAGTTGCCCTACAAAGAGCGGACAGATTGGTGATCATTTTCCAATATCTTGTTAATTCTCGTAGAGCTCCAATATACAGGAGGTAGCTAATGCAACCCCACTTTTCTTTTACAAAAAAGGAGGGAGAGCGAGAGAAAATAGGGAATTCTAGGCCAGTTAGCCTGGCTTTGGTGATGGAGAAAAAGCTGGCCTTAATTATTAAGCATGTAATAATTGAGCATTAGGAAAGCGCTGACAGAATTTGTTCAAGTCAGGTGGAATCACGAAAGGGAAGTCATACTTGACAAATCTTCTGGCATTTTTTTTTGAGGATGTGACCAGTAGAGTGGGCAAGGATGAATCAGTGGCTGTTGTGAACCTGGACTTTCAAAAGGTTTTTGACAAAAGGTGAGCTTAGTAAGGAAAATTTAAAGTTCATGGTATGGGAGGTAATGTATTGATATGGGTGAGGACTGGTTGGCAAATAGGAATTAGAGTTGGAATAAACTCCTTTTCAGAGTAGCAGGCAGTGATTAGTGGGGTGCTGTGGGGTTCAGTGCTGGGACCCCAGCTGCTCACAATATGCATTAACTATTTGGACAAAGGAATTGAACGCTATATCTCCATCTTTGCAGATGACACTCAGCTAGTGGCAGTGAGCATCCTGAGGAGAATACTAAGAGGCTGCAGGGTGACTTAGACTGGTCGAGTGAGCAAATACTTGACAAATGCATTATAATGTGAGTTTATCCACTTTGGTTGCAAAAACAGGAAGGCAGATTATCTGAATGGTGGCATTTTAGGAAAATGTGAGGTGCAACAAGACCTGGGTGTTACGGTCGAACAGTCACTGAAGGTTGTCATGCAGGTGTAGCAGGCGGTGAAGAAAACTAATGACGTATAGTGGCTCAGTGGTTAGCACTGCTGCCTCACAGCACCAGGGACCCAGGTTAGATTCTAGCCTCAGGCTACTGTGTCTCTGTAGGGAGTTTGCACATTCTCCCCCTGTCTGCTGGTTTCCTCCCACAATCCAAAGATATGTAGTTTAGGTGAATTGGCCATGCTAAATTGCCCATAGTGGGGTTCAGGGATATGTAAGATAAATGCATTAGTCAGGGGTAAATGTAGAGTAATAGAGGAATGGGTCTGTGTGGAATTGTTGGGCCAAATGACCTGTTCCACACTGGGGATTTTATGATCTGCTGGCTTTCATAGCAAGAGGAATTGAGTGTCAGAATCAGGATGTTGTGCTGCAGTTATACAGGGCCTTAGTGGGGCCACACCTTGAGTATTGTGTGCTGTTTTGGTCTCCTAATCTGAGGAAGTAGATTCTTGCTAATGAGAGTCCAGCAAAGGTTCATCAGACTGATTCCCAGGATGGCAGGACATGTAAGGAAAGTCTGGATTGACTGGGCTTGTGTTCACTAGAATTTAGAAGAATGAGGAGGGAATCTCAAAGAAACATATAAAATCCTGATGGGACTGGACAGACTAGATGCTGGAAGGATGTTCCTGACATTGGGGAAATCCAGAACGAGGGGTGACAATCTAAGAATAAAAGGTAAGCCATTCAGGACTGATGAGGAAAATTTCATCACTCGGTTGTGAAGTCTCTCCCACAGGAAGCTGTTGGGGCCCGTTTCATTAGATTTATTGAAGAGGGAGCTGGACATGGCCCCTGCAGCTAAAGGATCAAGGGTTATGGAGAGAAAGCGGGAATGAGATGCTGAGATTGCATGATTAGCCATGGTCATATTGAATGATTACACAGGACTTTGAAGGGCCGAATAGCCAACTCCATCTACTTTCTATGTTCCTGTACTTCAAAAATAGATTCATCAATAGATCCAGGCCTCTGGAGGCTTAATTTCCAGGTTTGAGTGGTTAGTTGACTTATTTTTAATCCATTATGGGATCTGGGCATGGCTGACTAGACTAGCAGGTATTATCCATCCCCATATGACCTTCAGCATAGTGGTGAGCGGTCTCCTTGAACTGCTGCAGTCTGTGTTGTGTAGGTACACTTGCTCTGCTGCTCGAATGAGTGAATCCTAAGATTTTCAGAAAGTCTTCACAGAAGAAATGGTGATATGGCTCTAAGTCCAGATGATTATAGCTTGGGGAACTTGCAGGTGGTGGTGTACTCCATTTATCTTGTCCTTCTAAATGTCAAAAATTGCAGGTTTGGAAGCTGCTGTCTCAGGAGCTTTGGTAAGTTTATTGTAGTGTATCTTGCACATGGTGCACTCTGCTGCTACTGTACTTCAGTGAAGAAGGGAGTGAATATTGAAAGAGATGATGAGTTGCCAATCATGTAAGGTGGCTTCCCTTGAAAACTGTCTAGATACTTGTGTTGGAGGTGCATTTTCAAGCTCAGTGGAGAGTATTCCATCACACCCTTGATTTGTGCATTAAGTTGAGAGGTGAGTTCTTGATGTAACGTTTCCAGCCTCTAACTTGTTCTTGTAGCCACAATGTCAATGCGGCTAGTCCAGTTCAGCTTCTGATCAGTGGAAATCCAAAAGATGTGAATCCTCTCAGTCGTCTTTTTCTGTAAAGAAAATGGTTCTAATTTGTGAGATAAGCAACTCATTGAAGATTTTAATACGTCCACAGCACAGAACAAACTGTTAAGCATCTTTCTAAATTAAATTCAACATTGTCAAATTGGAGAAATTTGATTATCCCACTTGTCACGCAAGTCTTAATTTTTTAAACAGCATATTTTGTCTCGCCATGACCAATGGTTCTAGTGTTATCAAAATAAACCGGAGTATGAATTAATCATTAATGCGTTGACTACATCTGATTTCAGACTGGAGCAACAGATCCTTCCAGGATCACAAGTGGTTTGGGGATTGGTTGGGGAAACTGGAGATTCTGAAATTAGAACGTTCCAACAAACTTTTGTTTTTATGTGCCAGTTAATACTGAGAAATAAATATTTGACATTTCAAGGCGTAATCATTTTTGATACCCCTGCACAAAGATTATGCCATAAAGATTAATGTGGCTTTTTACTGACCTGGCCTGCAATTCCAGCATTTTCTATTTGAAGATCACAATTGTCAGTTTATCTCCAATGCTTTCCTAAGCTGGTATGTAACAGATGAATCGGCATGTGCAGTGCAGTCTTTTCAGCTTGGGTACGTTTTGTAGCAATTGAGAACTGCACTATTCCGTAAGAAATTCATGTATAAAGTCCATTTTGAGTTACTGTTTTCTTTGTCACATGATTGAAGTAAAAATGACATTGTGAGTTAGAAACTGTGGTCTACCCCTCAATTTATGGCCCAAGTTAGGTATTTAAATTGCATGTTATTCTGGAACAGTTTGGCTTTTTGAAATATGATTTGAGTTGCTTATGTTGCTGTTCACAATCTGATAATACTCTTGGAAACTAGTTGATGTTAATAGTAACTTTTTTTTGTTACCTCCTTTTTTTTTCTTAAATTTTGGTTTGAACCATGTTGTTTTTCAGTGATTTTACTTCTTGTTAACTTTGTTAGTAGAAAATTGTTGCCGAGCATCGTAATCTTTAATTTAGTCCTTTGCAGCATGGAATGTTTGGTTTTTTTTAAAAAAAAACAATTACTCAACAATATCGATGATGTCTTGATTGTTTCAACATGGTTTGGATCTTTTTCAAAGCAATAAGAGAAGATGTGAAATATTGCTTTATTAAGCACAGATGTTAGTGCACCCTAACAAAATGAAGTTCAGAATTGATGGCTGGTTAAATACTGATTATATGAGCTGAATGTTGGTATGTGTGCTTTTTTAAGCAAAGAAATGTAAAATTTATACTTTTAAACAGCAAACAGTTTCTTACAGATTTTTATTCAAAGACTCAAAGGAAATTCCTGCATTTATAGTAGTATTTTACTTAAAGGATGTCTGTGTTGGACATAGTGTTAGATAGTAAAAATGTGGAGAACCTTTTTTCCTTCAACATTTCCGTGTAAGAGTCCAATATTGACCAACTGTACTTTTAATGAATCTGATTCCTTGAGCAGTTTCTCCTTCTCTCCCTGGACTAACTTCTGCTTTTAAGTTGTATGCTCCTTTAATTCCTATATATTCCCTCTGAACAGACTTTTATTTAAAGTTTACTTTGCTCTTATTTTGAGTTTCTGGTCTGATAAAGAAACAAAGTTAACATTTCAAGTCTGATATGACTCTTTACTAAAGAGTTTTTTTTGTCTTTCTCTCCCAAGATGTTGCTAAACCTCTCCCTTTTTTTTTGCCTTTTATTAAATGGTTCAAGAATTCAAAAGGTACTTTACGTCAATCTTCATGGTGGAAGATACTAGTAACACATCAGAACCTCCAGAGTTGGGGGCAGACGTGAGTGCAGTGGCCATCACTAAGGTGCTGGGGCAGTTGAAAGGTCTGAAAATGGATAAATCACTCAGATCAAATGGATTACACCCAGGGTTCCAAAGGAAATAGCTTGTGGAAGAATTGGTTATCCTTCAGGAATCACTGGAGTGAGCGAGGGATCCCAGACGACTGGAAAAAGAAAAAAGGCTAATGTAACACCTCCTTCAAGGGAGGCAGATGACAGGAAATTCAAGGCCAATTCGCCTGACCTTGAGAGCTGCTAAGGTTTAAGAGTTCATTGTTAAGTTTGAGATTGCAGATACTTGGAAGTGCATGGTAAAATAAGGCTGATACAGCATGGCTACATGAGGGGGCAGTAGAGACTACAGGAGGGCATATAGAGAACAACACCAGGCATTCCTGAAAATGGTGTGTCAACCTAGTGAAGCTACCAATAGGGTTACTTGCATTCCAAGTATTAAAGTCCTTGTGACCATCCTATTCAGCTTTTTTGCTAGGATCCTAGTCCCTGTTCTTATTGCAAGGAATTTGGAGTTTGGCATTTAAAACTAGAAAATCTGTCCTAGCATTGAATTACAGAACTCTTGTTGCAGGCTGTACAAGATGTTGGTGAGGCTACATTTGGAGTACTGCATGCAGTTCTGGTCACCCTACTATAGAAAGGAAATTAGTAAACTAGAAAGAGTGCAGAAAAGACTTAGTAGGATGCAACCTGGTCTGGAAGATTTGAGTTATAAGGAGGGGTTGGATAGGCTGGGACTCTTTTTTTCCCTAGAATGTAGGAGACTGAGAGTGACCTTTATAGAGATCTATAACATCATGAGAGGCGTAAATAAGGTAGATAGCTGAAAGTTTGTCCCCATGGTAAGAGAGCCTAAAACTAGAGAGCATAGGTTTAAGGTGAGGGGGAAGAGATCTAAGAGTCCAGAGGGGTAATTTTTTTTCGAGAGGGTGCTGAGAGTCTGGAACAGGCTGCGAGAGGTAGTGGTGGAGGAGAGTTCAATTCTGACATTTAAAAACATTTAGGTTACATTGGGCAGCATAGTGGCTCAGTGGTTAACACTGCTGCCTCACAGTGCCAGGGCCCCGGGCTCGATTCCCACCTCGGGCGACTGTGTGGAGTTTGCACATTCCCCTGTGTCTGCTTTGGTATGCTCCGGTTTCCTCTCACAATCCAAAATGTGCTGGACAGGTGAATTAGCCAAGTTAAATTGCCCATAGTGTTAGCTGCATTAGTCAGGTGTAAATGTAGGTAAGGGAATGTGTCTAGATGGGTTACACTTTGGAAGGTCTTGTTGGGCCAAATGGCCTGTTTCCATACTGAAGGGAAACACATGAAAGGGAAAGGTGTTTTGGGATATGGACCAAATGCTGGCAAATGAGACTAGTTGGGCTGAAGAGCCTGTTTCCATTCTGTAGACTTCTGACTGTAAAGCTCTATAAGTCATGTTATGAGAGGGTGTTAGTAAGTACTGTGCATAGTTTTATCCCTCTATTTAAGACAGGGTATATTGGCATTGAAGGCAGTTCACTTAGTTGATTCCTGGGATAAAGAAGTTGACTTATCAAGAAGCAGCTAAATGTGTTGGCCTTCATTTATTAGAGTTTAAGGGATTAAAGGGGGCTGTAAATTCTTATCAGGGTAAATTTGAGAAATGTTTCTGCTAATGGAGGAATCTTGAACTTGGGGGGCAGTTGCAGAATAAGGGAAGAGTTTTTAAATTATAATATGGAGGACTTTCTTCTGACAGTACCAAATGTCTGCAATTCTCTACCCCAGAGATTTGTGGAGGTTTGATCGCAAAATACTCAGGAGGTAAAAAGATTTCTGTGATACTAAGGTGTTGAGGGGCCTGGGGCAGATGAGCCATGATCTTGTAGAATGACAGGATAGACTTCTGCTCCTATTTCTTATCTTGTGTGGTCAGGAACCATGTATGTACAGTCTCCTTCTCGAGCTGAGTGACGACAATCACAGTTGAACGGATTAATATAGCACAAAGATTTCAGTGCAAGCATTGAGTGGGCAGACCTGACCAAGGCTTGGCATAGCCCTGCATGAGTAGATTTATTTGTGTTATTGAGGAGCGAACATGAAAGATGAGTTGAGTCTTGGAGGGATCTGCCATAATCTTGTGGAATGGTGTAGCGAGGCTTACTCCCATTTAGACTCTTAGTAATTCAATTTCCTTAATTCCTGTGAGTGGACTGTTAGCATTACATGTTCAGATTCCCTTTTTATCTACAGAGTTTTGATTCTTGAAATGAGCTCAAAAGCCCACTGAAAATAGATATCTTACTGCCTTCATATGTCAGTGTTAGAAAGCATGAGAAGAGTGAATGTACTTAATTAAATATGGAATTAAATTTTAAATTAACACCAGATCCATCAGCCTCTAAAAACAGTTCAATACTTTGGGTGTAAATTCTTTGAATCACAAAATAGTATTGTATGGAGGGGGGGGGGGGTCATTACACCCATACGAGTCTCCGTTCATAGAGTTAGTCATGGAGCTATGCAGCACGGAAACAGACCCTTCAGTCCAACTTGTCCATGCCGAACAGAGATCCTACATTACTTTTGCCCCATTTGCCAGCATTTGGCTGATTATCTCTCAACCCTTCATATTCATAATACCCATCCCAGTGCATTTTAAATGCTGTAATTGTATCACCCTCCATCACTTCCTCCAGCAGCTCATGCCATACACCCCATTCTCTGCATGAAAATGTTGCCCCTTGGGTCCCTTTTATATCTTTCTCCTCCATCTTAAACCTAAGTGCTCTAATTTTGGAAACCCCCACCCTAAAGAAACAACTTTGTTTTCCCCTATCTATGCCCCTCATTATTTTATAAACCTCTGTAAGGTCACTCCTCAGCTGCTAATGCTCCAGGGAGAATAGCCCTGGAGTATTCAACCTCTCCCTATAGCTCAAACCTTCCAACATCCTTGAACATTTTCTGAACCCTCAAGTTTCACAATATCCTTCCTATAGCAGGGAAACAAGAATTGCACACAGTATTTCAAAGGTAGCCTAACTAATGTTCTATACAGCTGCAAACATGACCTCCCAACTCCAGTACTCAATACTGTGACCAATAAAGGCAAGCTTACCAAACACTTTTTTTTTTAAAAAAAACAGTCCTCTCGACCTAAAATTCCACTATGAGCCTGGACTCCAAGGCCTCTGAGCAACACTCCCCAGGATCTTACCATTAAGTGTATATGTCCTGCTTTAATTTGCCGTACCAAAATACCCCACATTTACCTAAATTTAATTCCATCTGCCACTCCTCAGCCCTTTAACCCATCTGGGAGAAAGTGAGGACTGCAGATGCTGGAGATCAGAGCTGAAACATGTGTTGCTGGAAAAGCGCAGCAGGTCAGGCAGCATCCAAGTAGCAGGAGAATCGATGTTTCGGGCATAAGCCCTTCTTCAGGAATGAGGAAGGTGTGCCAAGCAGGCTAAGATAAAAGGGAGGGAGGAGGGACTTGGGGGAGGGGCGTTGGGAATGCGATAGGTGGAAGGAGATTAGGTGAGGGTGATAGGCCGGAGAGGGGGTGGGGCGGAGACATTGGGAAGAAGATTGCAGGTCAAGAAGGTGGTGCTGAGTCCGAGGATTGGGACTGAAGTTTGTTTAGTGTATGAATTCCCAGTCCCAATCCTCAGACTCAGCACTGCCGCCTTGACCTGCAATCATCATCCCGACCTCTCCGCCCCACCTCCTCTCCGGCCTATCACCCACACCTTAACCTCCTTCCACCTATCGCATTCCCAACGCCCCTCCCCCAAGTCCCTCCTCCCTACCTTTTATCTTAGCCTGCTTGGCACACCTTCTTCATTCCTGAAGAAGGGCTTATGCCCAAAACGTCGATTCTCCTGCTTCTTGGATGCTGCCAGACCTGCTGTGCTTTTTCAGCATTTACTCATCTGATCAAGATTCTGTTGTATTCGGAGGTAACTTTCTTTGCTGTCCATACACTTCCAGTTTTTGTGTCATCTGCAAACTTAGTAACTATACCTCTGATGTTCTCGTCCAAATCATTTATATAAATGACGAAAAGCAGTGACCCCAGCACTGCTACTTGTGGCACTCCATTGGTCATTGGCCTCCAGTTTGAATAGCAGCCTTCCACCACCACTGTCTGTTTTCTACCTTTTTGAGAGAGTTCCGTATTCCATGTGATCTAATCTTGCTAACCAGTCTACCGTGTGGAATCTTGTTGAATGCCTTCCTGAAGTACTTCTAGATCACGCCCATTGCTGTGCCCTCTTCAGTCCTGTTCATTAACTTGATTGAGTTTTTTGAAGAAATAGTGAGACATGATTTCCCATGCACAAAACCATGTTGACTATTCCTAATCAGTCTTTGCCTTTGCAAAAACATGCAAATAGTGTTCCTTGGAATTCTCTCCAACAACGTGCCCTCCACTGATATCAGGTTCGCAAAGTCTGTTGTTCCCCGCCTTTTCCTTACAACTTTTCTTAAATAGTGCCACCATGTTAGCCAACCTCTAGTCTCTCCAACACCTCACCTGTGGCTGTTGATACAGATGTCTCAGCAAGGGGCCCAGCTTCCACAGAGTTGTAAGATACATCTGGACTGGTCCTGGGGATTTATCCACCTTTGTTTTAAGTTATCCAACACCGCCATCTCTGTAATCTGGACATTTTTCAAGATGTTGCTATTTGTTTCCCCATGTTGTCTGTCTTCCATATCTTCCACAGCAAACACACTGATGTAAAATACTCATTTAATATCTTTCCCCCATCTCCTGCAGTTCCACATACGTGACATTATTGATCTTTTAAGGGGTCTTATTCTCTCCCTAGTTACCCATTTGTCCTTAATGTATTTGGAGAATCCCTTTGGATTCTCTGTAACCCTGTTTGCCTACAAGCTATCTTGTGTCCCCTTTTTGCCCTCTGAAGTATACTCCTCCTGCCTTTATGCACTTCTAGGGATTTACTCAGTCCATGGGCTGTCTAAACCTGACATATGCTTCCTTTTGCTTGACCAAGTGGGCGGCACGGTGGCACAGTGGTTAGCACTGCTGCCTCAGCGCCAGAGATCCGGGTTCAATTCCCACCTCAGGCGACTGACTGACTGTGTGGAGTTTGCACGTTCTCCCCGTGTCTGCGTGGGTTTCCTCCGGGTGCTCCGGTTTCCTCCCACAGTCCAAAGATGTGCAGGTCAGGTGAATTGGCCATGCTAAAATTGCCCGTCGTGTTAGGTAAAGGGATAAATGTACGGGAATGGGTGGGTTATGCTTCAGCGGGTCAGTGTGGACTTGTTGGGCCGAAGGGCCTATTTCCACACTGTATCTAATCTAATCTAATCTAAAAACCACAATTTCTCTCATCCTCCAGCATTCCCTCCATCTGCCAACCTTGCCCTTCATCGTAATAGGAAGATATTCTTGTTATCTCATTTTTGAAGGCTTCTCATGTTATAGCTGTCCCTTTTTTACCTGCGAACAAATGCCCCCGTTCAACTTTTCAAAGTTCTTGGTTAATGCTGTCATAATTGACCAGCCTCCAATTTAAACTTTTACTTTTAGATTTGATCTATCCTTTTTTTCTCATCGTTATTTTAACACCAATAGTATTATGGTCATTGGCCAAAAAGTGCTTCCCCCACTGATACCTCAGTCGCCTGCCTTATTTCCCTAGAGTACATCACGTTTACACCTTCTATACTGGTGCATCCACATTGAGAGTCAGAAAATTTTCTTGTACACACTTAACAAATTCCTCCAACCCCCTTAACACTATGCCAGTCCCAGTCTACGTTTGGAAAGTTAATATCCCCTACCATAACCTCTCTAGTATTCCTCCAATAACTCCGATCTGCAGAAGTCTGTCGTCCAGGCTCTCCAGTGTAGAGCAGACCGCATAGAGAGCAATGGACACAGTAGATGAAGTGTTTAGATATGCAGGAAGATCTCTGCTGGATGTGGAAGGATCCTTTTGGGGCTTTGGATGGAGGTGTTCTCCTTCCAACTATTCAATTTTCCCTGGGCTTTTACCCCCAAAGAATTTGATTGTGTTATTGACGTTTAAGATTATCAAAATACTAAATTCAAACTTGATTGGAATTTGGTATCTTTCAGGGTATAATTTAAACTGGTATAATTCAAATTTGTTTTGTCGTTTCCAGGCAATCAGCTAATCTAGCTTTTGACCAAGTGCTACATTGTTACCTTTATCCAGAACACTTGGTGTTGTCAGGTAGTTCTGCTAGCTTTTAAGACTGAGGTGCAGTTCACCCACATCCACATAACATCTGTAACAGTCCATCTTCTGTAGTTACACTGGCACTATTCCCCACCTTTTCCTCCACTATGTTGATGACTGTGTGTATCGGAGCCACTTTGTGCTCCCGTGACTAAGTTGAACAGTTCATCAGCTTCACAAACACCTTCCACTTGACCTCCAGTTCACTGAGACCATCTGTGACATATCCCTCCCCTTCTTGGACCCCGCGATCTCCATTTCTGGTGACCAACTCAACGTGGATATCTACTTCAAACCCACCAACTCTTTGACAGCTATCTGGATTGCACCTCCCCACATGATCAATAATGCCCTCCAGTACATCTCTACCTCAACTTAGTGCACCTCTGTCCTTGAAGCCCATCCATCTACCTGCGACAAGGATGGAATCTCCCACCGGTCCTCACCTTCCACCCCACCACCATCTTCCGCTATTTCTGTCACCTACTGTCAGACCCTGTTACCAGAGAGATATTTCCCTTCCCACCCCATCAGCATTCTGCAGAGACCATTCCCTCTGCAACTCCTTCATTAGGTACATGCCCTCCACCAACCCACCCTCCACTTCCAATGCCTTCCCTTGCCACCACAAAAGGTGTAAAGCCTGTGCCCATACTTGATTCCCACTCCTCTCCATCCAAGCCCCAAAGGATCCTTACATATCCAAACATCTCATCTACCCAGGAGGACCAATTCCACTACCGCACAACCCAAATGGCCTCCTTCAAAGACCGCAATTTCCCCTCCAACATGGTCGATGATGTTCTCCTCCACTTCCTGCACCTCTGGCCTTGAACCCCGCCCCTCCAATCGCCCCCAGGACAGAATCCCACTGGTCCTCGCCTTCCACCCCACCAACCTCCGGATACATCGTATCATCCTTCGTTATTTCTGCCACCTCCCAAACAGACCCCACCACCAGGGATATATTTCCCTATCAGCGTTCCGGAGAGATCATTCCCTCCGTGACTCCCTCAGGTCCACACCTCCCACCAACCCAACCTCCATTCCCGGCACCTTCCCCTGCAACTGCAAGAAGTGTAAAACTTGTGCCCACACCTCCCCCCTCACCTCCATCCAAGGCCCCAATGGATCCTTCCATATCCGTCGCAAATTCACCTGCACCTCCACATACAACTTTTACTGTATCCGCTGCACCCGATGTGGTCTCCTCTACATTGGGGAGACGGGCCGCCCTACTTGTGGAATGTTTCAGGGAACACCTCTGGGACACCTGCATCAACCGCCCCTTTGCTGAACACTTTTAACTCCCCCTCCCACTCCGCCAAGGACATGCAGGTCCTTAGCCGCCTCCATCGCCAGACCCTGGCCACACAACGCCTGGAGGAAGAGCGCTTCATCTTCCACCTAGGAACCCTCTAACCACACTGGATGAATGTCGATTTCTGCAGCTTCCTCATTTCCCCTCCCCCCACCTTATCTCAGTCCCAACCCCTGGATTCAGCACCACTCTCTTGACTTGCAATCATCTTCCTGACCTCTCTGCGACCACCCCCTCTCTGGCCTATCACCCTCACCCTCACCTCCTTCCACCTATCGTATTCCCAGTGCCCCTCCTTGCCTCACCCCCACCCCACCTTTTTAACTCAGCTCGCTTGGCACACCAGCCTCATTCTCCTGCTCTTCGGATGCTGCCTGGCCTGCTGTGTTTTCCAGCACCACGCTTTTCAACTCTGGTCTCCAGCATCTGCAGTCCTCACTTTCTCCTACCTCATCTGCTGTGTCAATTGCTCTTGATCTAGTCTTCTGTATGCTAGGGAAATTGGACGTCAACTCGAGGAACATTGTAAAGAACCTCTCTGAATAAAACTCACCAAACAACCTCCCCACTTGTGGCACATCACTTCACTTCACCTCTGCCTTCTACTCCATCAAGGACATGCAACTTTTGGGCTGCCTCCATTACCAAATCCTAGTCATCTGACATCTGGAGGAAGAATGCCTCATTTTCTGACTTTGGACCCTCCAACCACATCGCATCAACATCGATTTAACCAGATCCAACCCTCCAACTCAGCACCATCCTTTTTGAACTGTCCTACCTGTCCATCTTCCTTCCTGACTATCCACTCCACCCTCTGCTCAGACAGATCATCACCCCCACCTGCATCTACCTATCGCTTTATCAGCTACCTCTTCCACCCCTCCCACTTATCTTTCAGTCCCCTTCTCCAACACCCAGCCCACAATCCCTGATGAAGGGCTTATGCCCGGAAGGTCGGTTCTCCTGTTCCTTGGCTGCTGCCTATCCTGCTGTGCTTTTCCAGCACCACATGTTTGACTCTGATCTCCAGAATCTGGAGTCCTCACTTTCTCCTAGTCACTGAAATTACCTGGCAAGCCATTCTGTAGCAAACCATTATGAAGCCTAAGACTAATTAAACCTAAGCACTCAACAATGTCAAGACCAGCCCTGTTGACCTTGCAAAGTCCTTTTTTTTTATTTGTATCTTCTCTGCAGACTAGTCAAGCAATAGGCTGTCTCTGTCAACACCCTTTCCCCACTGCTCTGTCTCGCCCTCTGTGTGATGCATGATTCTTTGGGTCCCAGGTCGGACCATCACTGTCGCTGGGTGTGTCTTATTACGTTGGCAGGATGGAATCCCTTAGTGGTATGCAAGCAAGAGAGAATTGCCATCAAAGTCCTCCATTAACTCTGAATCCCACATTTCATGACATTGGGTCAAACTTCTGATTGAGGACATGTACTCCTTGCCATCTCCTCCTTTCCTGCCGACCCAACCCTAATCTTTCCTCCCTTGGCTGATGAATCATATTGCTCCATGTTGAACACAAATTGGAAGAAGCATGATGCGTAGCAAGAGCACAATGAGTTCACTCAACCAGAACACTGTCCATCACCCAACTTGTTTGCGAGCAGCCCTTCTGATCTAGCTAGCACAGTTGTAAAGGAACTAAAGCTGCTAGATTGGATTGTCAGCAGAGGCAAAACCTACTGAACCTTCACCAATTCAATAACAGGAGTAACCACCACACAGTCCTTATGAAGATAAACTACTGCCTTTACCGTGAGGATATCTTTCATGTTGTATAGCATGATCACGTGCTAAATGGGACAGATTTTGAATAGATCTACCAACTCTAGTCTGGGTATCAATGAGGCCCTGTGGTCCTTCAGAACTATATTCAACCACTGTCTGCAATCTTATGGCATGGTATATCTACTCTTACATATGCCAATCTTGAGCCATGATATGGAGGCACTGATGTTGGACTGGAGTATGCAAAGTTAAAAATCACAACACTAGGTTATCGTCCAACAGATTTACTTGGAAGCACGAGCTTTTGAAGTGCTGCTCTTTCAGGTGGTTATGGAGTATAAAATCAAATTTATAGCAAAAGGGTTATAGTGTCATGGAGCTGTAAAGATATATTAAACAAATTTAGATTGTCTTTCATCTTTTAGAATAGGATATGCTAGTTTCAGTTCTTTTATATATAAATCCAGGAGTTCCTTTTAAGTTACATTCTCAAGATGGCTTTAGCTTTTCTAACAATGGGTACCATCTCTGCTCAGGCAGTGCCTTACAGGTGTGAAGTTAAAATCTATCTGTATCCCAATGTTGAGTCAGACTGGTTCTATTTCTAAAGTGGGACTTAAAGAATCTTGCATGGATTTGTGTAGTTTTTGAGCAAAATAAAATGTAATTCTGCAAATACAAATTCGCCCCATAAACCTCCCTGTGCGCATGCAAGAGAGACAGTGTGCATGCGTGTGGGTTGAGTGCACATGAAAGCGTTTGTGTAAGCATGATCAAGTATGTGTGTGTCTCATGGGATATAAGCGTGCGTGGATATGAGTGGGGGGAGTGCAAGTGTCCATAAGAGAGTGTGTGTGTATGGTGCAATGGGGTCATCTGTAGTGTGACCCAAAGTCCTGATCGAGCCATGGGTACCGAACTTGGCTATTATCCTTTGCTTGGCCACTCTGTGTTGTTGCTTGTCCTGAAGTCCGCCTTGGAGGGTGGTCACCCAATGGTAGCATGCACACCTACGCACACCCAAACACCTACGTATTCTGTCTGTCCCTTTTCATACATAAGCTTGTTCTCATACGCGCGCACATCCACCCTGCCCCCACCCCGCACTCCCACATACGCACCCTTATACCCTTATACACAGGCTTATACCCCATCACACACTCACACGTACTTGACCAAGCCAGGTTTATCGACAACCCTGCCTCCTGAAATCGATCAAACAATTCTGATAGATGCTCCAAATGTTGCTTCCATGTGTGACTAAAAATTATCAGGTCATCTACAAACATGACACAATTGTGTAATCCCAAAATGACCTAATTAGTTAGTCTTTGAAATGTGGTTGGTGCATTCTTCACACCAGATATTTTCAATTGATAAAGTTCATTTAGTGTCATGAATGCTGAAATTTCCTTGATCTTTCAGATAAGTGTACCTGTCAATATCTTCTGAGTAAATCCAGTGTAGAAATGAGTTGCTGTTCCAGCTCCTTGATGCAGTCTCCCACACATGGAATAAGATGCAAATCAAATTTCATAACTGCGTTGACTTTGATAGTCCACACAGTTGTTGGGTGCCATCACTATGGGTGATCTCCATTTGCTGCAACTCACTTCAATTATGTCATGTCTCAGCATGCTTTTCATGTATTTTTGAACCTATGCAAATTTTAGAGGGTTAAGCCAATAAGGATGTTGTTACAACAGTCTATCACCGACTCACCTCGCTCGCTCGCTCGCTCGCTCACTCACTCACTCACTGACTGTAATAGCAGTCTCTAATCTGCAAGGCTCATTAAATCAATTTACCTAAACTCCCTTGTCAACATTTTCTAAACCTAAGACTTGTAAGCCTCAGAATTGGAAAAAGCGGGAGTGGTAGTAGTATCACCACCTGCAAGTCCCTTTGCCAAGCCAGACAATCCTGACTTCTGCCCTGCCTTCACTGTATCAAAAGTTCAGAATCCTGGAACTCGCTCCTGAACAGCACTGATGTACCCATGATCCCAGGATTTCAATTACTGAAGGCAATAACTTGAGTAATTAGGGAAGGGCAATAAATGCTAACCTGACTACTAACAGCCACATCACATGAACAAATAAAAAGCCCTAATTTCATGCATAGCTGTTCCATACTTAGAGACAAAAAAAAACTGCAGATGCTGGAATCCAAAATAGGCAGGAGACTGGAAGAACACAAACAGCTTGGCAGCATCGGGAAGTGGAGAAGTTGATTTTTCGGGTGTAACCCTTCTTCAGGACTCATGCCTGTTCCATTTTTCCTGGTAGACTCTAGTCTCTAATCTTCTAGTCTCTTTCATGCTCTGTCAAATTAAGCAGAACACCCACCACCAATCCCCCCCCAAGTGAATGAGCAGGTTAGTTTTTTTCCTCCGTTTAAGGTACAGGCCCTGCTAACGTTTATCTCTTTCATTCCCTTGACCGTCAATAAATTACGACTCTTTGTTCCAAACTAAATTGCTGACTACCTGTATAAACATGCATGCAGGTAATCGCTAGACAAAAGGGCAATTCCCTGCAACTGATCACCACGGTGTACATGGGATATTTCAAGTAAAAATTCATATACCTTGCCTTGTAACTAAATCTTTGATTGAGGCCCACCTGGATATTTTAAATTTCTACTGAAAACAGAATATTTCTCCTCGATTTACTGATTCCACCAAGAAACTCCTTTGTTTACAAAATTGCTATTGGCTTATTTAAAACAATAACTTATTTTACCCTTTTTATGAAGACAACTGGGACATCTCTCTACTAAGGACCTCATGAAAAATGGCTCCAATGTTTCTAGTTTCACACTCAGCCCTGACCTGCATTAATTAAACAAAGATTACCTTTTGAACTGTCTTACTTGAGTTGTTCTGACAGGTCCTAAAGGACAGTGTAATTACCTTACTGTTATAAATTATCCTCCCCAAAAGTAAAAGCTGCCTCTAAAATATTAAGGTAAACCTAGATTAGGGCACAATCATGAACTTATTTTCATTCCTACTCTGGTTGCTAATTTTTTTTTTTAAAAAGACTTTTTTTGTTCATGCTGAAGTATGATTGTTCCTCGTTCACAATCTAGTTATTCTTAGCGAGGAAACTGTATCTAAATACTTGTCTGTCTGCATTCAGATAGCCAAATAATGTGCCTGAGGAGAATTATGACTTTACCCTAGCTTCATGTATCTGTTGATTTAGAGAGAAACGTGCAACAATACTGAACTGCTCAAAAATATTGTGCTGTCTTTAAAGCTTCTATCATGTGTAATCCTATCACGTAAACCTCTACTGTAAGTTGGAGTGCAATTTTAAATAAGTCAGTATGTGTTCCAATATTTTTGCAATCAGGACAATGTATGTCAGCTATAGTGAAGATAAATCATTGAGCTGTTTAGTTCTTGTAATGCTTTTCAAATCTTACCTATCTTTTATATTGTATTTTCAGATCTACGAAGCTTGAGAATGTTTCAAGAACTGTGCTTTTGAACTGGTCACTTTTGGTGACAAGTGGTTGTCACTAGAAAAGAAATTACAAGTATCTGTATCTGACACAACGTAATATCCATTTTGTTCTGGATGAAAGTTTGCTTGCTGAGCTGGAAGGTTCATTTTTAGACATTTCATCACCATACTAAGTAAGCCTCCCGTAACATAGTCAGTAAGCCTCATGTGAAGCCCTGGTGTTAGTCCAGCTTTCCATTTGTCTAAGTTTCCTTGGGTTGATGTCATTTCTGAACTCTATCAATAAGCACATTGATTTGGACCCCATTTACCACCCCCTGAGAAAAGGAACAGGGAAATGACATCACCAATTAGAAGAAACTAAGACACAAATAGAAAGCAGGACATAACACCAGCACTTCACTGGAGGCTCACTGATGATGTTACCTAGTATGGTGACAAAATGTCTGAAAACAAGCCTTCCAGCTCAGTGAGCAAACTTACATCCAGAACCTCAACCTGAGCTACAAATCGTCTCAAAACATCTTGTTTATGGAAGATTATCATATTGAAATGTGTTTTCCTGAGACTTGCATGCCAAACATTTCTGGCATGGAACGCAGTAATGGGAAATAATGCCTTGTTGCCATTTAAACCAAAATGTTTTGTCTATTATCATTAGTTTCCTCATCTCTGCAAGAAGTTTGGAAATCAATGAAGATCCATCTGCACACTTTCAGGGAGGGTGGGTTTAGGCAATAGATATAACTCTGTTAGTGTCATCCATATTTTGATTTTTGTTTTGAAAAAGTAGCAATAGTGACCTGAAGTAATTTCAGATCCTATAACTGATTTATCTATAGGTCTGGTCATGAATCAAAGCAATTGACTGTGAACAATATGTAGCTGGTGTCACCATGATACTCGTCCTTATAAAGTGGAAATCATGATATCACAGTTTGTTGGAGTCAGTAATTAAAGTTTAAGTGCTATGAGAGGCATTATTCTTGGCTCATGTACCATTTTGGCTGCTAGAATTGTGTGTTCCTCTGTTACGAATAATGCCCAGTGTTTATTTTTATCCACTTTTGAATTCAAACTGCAACTGGCTATTGTGCATTTTGTTAACTTCATCTAATTCGATTCGAGTCATTTAACCAGAGGATATAAAATGATTTATCAAAAAACTACAGGAAGAAATTAATAAATTTTATGCAGAATATTGTAAAATCAAAAATCCATTCAAGTAACAGTGGCAAAAACTAAATTCATAGGTGTTTTGAAAACTAAAATTTTGAAAACTGTCCAGAAGAGAATCTGAGCATGGAGACTGCAGATAGTTTGTCACAGCATTAACAGAAGCACAAAGAATTGAATGGCCAAAATACAGCCAATTTTATTAAAGATTTATTCACCTTTATCACACTGGAAATGCTTTTTCACACGTAACTGTCAGCAGAATGTCAAAAATATGATGTATTTGTTTCTGATACACCATTACACCAGTTGGTTCAGTTACAGTGCCTTTAGCTTGCGAATATACTACTTTTTGTTCAATTTTGTTGAATGTTTAACACTTTTGATAATTAAACAAAAGGCTACATAGTGATTTATGAGCTTAAGCTAATCCTGCAAATCTAGGGGACTATGACTTTATGGTATAACTGCCTTTTGATTACTATTAATCAAAAATAGTTCTCTCTCCAAGATTACTCTAAGAACTTTTTAACAGAAATAACTGGTCTGTACAAGATAGTGCTGAACCCCACTGGCCAGTGCATTGATGACATTGGTTTTGTGCTGATATGTCCTTACATCCTACACCATTATGGAAACTTTGTTCTTACTGTCAGGTGTTTTTATTATGTTAGTGCAGCATGATTACTTGTATCTGTAGCAAGTTATACAGTACAATCTGATTCTGATGACATCATTTTTCCTTTCAAGTTATTGAACGATTAATGCTTTTCATTTAAGTATCAGTGAGAATGAATTTAATAATTTAATGCTTGTATTTGTATAATAATTTAATGCTTTATTTGTATAAACAACTTTTGAATTAGTAATGTATTTAAACTTGTGTACTTTTTGGATTGTTACTGTAAGATTTGATAATTAGGATTTTTATTACATTGTCATTTTTTTGGAACACCTGTAAAGGTCTGATCACACTCTGTACAGAGCTGACTAAAGGTCAGTTTGCCACAATAAATAGTTACATGAAATGTATTTGAAATAATATTTACAACATTTATCCTTTTCAGGAGTTGTACAGAGCTTTTGCTTTGCTTGCCTGATGAAGTACCAGGGACACTGTGGGAACAGTTTCAGGTTTGTGTGCAGGTAAGTTGAGCTCCATCAAGGGTGAAAGTAAGTGTGAATCGTCAAACAATCTGACACATCTTTACCCCAGCTATTACTATTGAGTCTATTTTACATCCATCTATCCCTAAAATATAAATTCGTCGCATGATGAGCATGAGTGAAAACAACTTTACTTTTGATTTCAAGAGAAATATTTTGAGCAGTTAATTGCTCCTAAGCATTCTTTGGTTTCCCAATGCTTAATGTTTTTTATTAGTCTAAAGGCTTGAATCAATGTTACTTTCAGTTTGTGCAGATAGCTTTGCGCTCCAATGTTAAACACTTTGCCAAGCTGCTGTTACTCATTCAGCAACAACTTAGAATTACAGCAAAACAATCATACAAAATAAATACACAAAATGCTGGATAAAAGGAGCACGTTTGGCAGAAGCTATTTGGAGAGGAAGAGTTAACGTTTCAGGACATTACCTTTCTTCGGAAATATTAGAAATGTGATAACTCTATATGGTGACAATGGAGGAGAATGGCAAAAGACAAAAAACAGAAGCTTGTGCTGAGGCAGCAGATGCAAGATATTACATGACAGGAGTTTGTGGGTTGGAGTTAATGTGCATAACAATCTGAAATATAAAATTCCAGCGATAAGTTAGCTTAGCTTTTGCCCTGACGATTGTTGAAAATTCTTAGAATTTTCTTGACCCTTCTGTGTTGAATAAGAGCAACTTTGATTGTTGTAAGAATCATATTTTTTAAAATGGGCAAGAGTATAGTTTTTTTCCGCAAGATTTCTCCTCATCCTTTGTAGACGTGATGTTTGTTATCACTCTGAATTTTTTTTTTTGCAAATTGCCCACCAAGTAGGATAGTTAGACTGGCCTGTATATTGTTATTTAATGCTTGCTTCTTTTTAAGCTGGGTTTTTTTTATTCAGGATTAATGATTTATCTACTTATAAAGACATGAAATAGATAGCTTAAACCCTGTAATATCTTCCCTATCTGTTTTCGTTACCCAGTACTTCATGCTGTTCCTCCTTGACCAAAGATATCTGCGTGAATATCGCCCTATTGCTTTGAAGACTGGCACAAAGTATTTTATATAAGAGCCATGTCACATCTTCTACTTGTATTGTTAGACTGAAAGTGCATAATAACAGGTTTTTCAAAGTCTGATCAAAATGATTACAAGAAGGCAATTGTGCTTTGTTTTAAAGCACATTAGTACATTTATTAGCAACAAATGTATAATAACGAGTCTCACTGCCTTCTGCCTGTTGTACCCTGCTCTATGTCAATGCTCAGAGATGTATGGGCCAAATACTGGCAAATGGGCCTAGATTAATTTAGGATATCTGGTCGGCATGGATGACTTGGACTGAAGGGTCTACTTCCTTGTTGTACAGCTTTTTTGACTATAACTCTGATCCTGGCACCATTTGCAAACCCCGGTCTGACTTGAAATCCAGCAGCAAATAGTGCATGTGCTAAGTTGACAACAAGACTGACTGCCTTCTTACAGTTGCAAATTCCAGCCTGAAGTGAAATCCAATGAATGGGGCAAAGTCCCCTGATATTGCTAATATTCTGAACCTAAGATTACATGATGTATCATAATTTCATGGTACCTTCAGCGCTTTTCCAGGCTTTCCATTATATAGGAAAACATCTCCAGGTGGCTCTGTGTGTTGACCTAAAAGGACTATTCTCACCGACAATTTAGTGTCACATGGTTACTTTTCAATCAAAACAGGCTGTTTTGTATTATGGCTGTTTCCACATACTTTTCCACTTTACTTCAATTGCTCATTGTCATGTCCAATTAACCCTTAATAGTCTGGTTTGTGGAGATCATTTTTGATCCTACCATTACATTATTTTCACAGAGCAGTTGTTTTCAGTCAAAAATAAGCCTTACACTTTCAAAGGATTGCATTCATACTCATTCCATTGATTTGAAGTGAAATGTGTTTAAGCTGCATTCAGTGGGTAAGTCTGCATCTAATTCTCCATAGTTTGTTCTTTAAAGCAGCGACTGAATGGTATCCAAAACACAACCAATGATGGCTGACTTACTGATGCTTATCTGGTTTATTTTGCCATCGAGATCTTCTAGAGATTTAGGTAGCACTTGGTTAAGGAAATGCAGCTGGGAGCATAATGTCAGCATTTTGAATTTGCTGATGACCAGTATCTAGCCTGTCAATCAATGAGGCTTTAGATTTTACATTCACCCATTCTGCTGCGGGTGGAACAGTAGTCAATGGACTGGCTTTAGAGGTGTGGAGTGGTGCAACATATCAGTGCACAGCAGAATCTTAAGAGAATTAAGAATCACTTTCACAGTGAGGCATTTCCAATCTCTTAATGCAACTGAAGTCAAGTAATTTACCAAGGAGGAACTTTCTTTTATTCACTCATTGGACGTGGACAGCATTTATTACCTGTCTCCAGCTGGCCTTGAGAATGTGGTAGTGTGCTGCTGCCCTGCCCTACCGCAATCCATATGCTGCAGGTTGACCCACAATGTCCTTGGAGGGAACTCCAGGATTTTGACCCAGTGACCGTGAAGAAGCAGTGATATATTTCCAAGTTAGGATAGCAAGTGGCTTGGAGGGGAGCTTGCAGGTAGTAGTTTGACCGTGTCTGCAGCTTGTTCTTCTAGATGCATGCGGTTGTGGGTTTAGAAGATGCTGTCTAAGGATCTTGCATGAATTTCTGCAGTGCATCTTGGAGAGAGTGCACGCTGCTGCTACTCAGTGTCATACATAGAACATTGCAGTGCAGTACAGACCTTGTTAGCCCTCTATGTTGCGCTGAGCTGTGAAACCAATCTGAAGCCTATCTCTCCTAAACTATTCCATTTTCATCCATCTGTTTCTCCAATGACCATTTAAATGCCCTCAAAGCTGATGAGTCTACTACTGTTGCAGGCAGTACATTCCATGCCCCTACACATCTGAGTAAAGAAACTCCCTCTGACATCTGTCCTATATCTGTCATCCCTCAATTTAAAGCTATGTCCCCTCGTGCTAGCCACCACCATCCAAGGAAAAAGGCTCTCTCTATCCACCCTATCAAACCTTCTGATTATCTTTATATGTTTCAATTAAGTCACCTCAACCTTCTCTCTAACAAAAAAAAGCTTCCAGTCCCTCAGCCAATCCTCATAAGACGCTCCCTCCATACCAGGCAACATCCTAGCAAACCACCTCTGAACTCTTTCCAAAGCTTCCACATCCTTCCCATCATGCGGTGACCAGATTATACACAATACTCCAAGTGGCCCGCACGAGAGTTTGTACTGCTGCAAAATGAACTCATGGCTCTGAAACTCAATCCCTCTACCAATAAAAGCTAACACACCATATGCCTTCTTAACAACCTATCAACCTGGGTGGCAGGGATCTATGTACATGGACTCTGAGATGTCCCTGCTCATTTACGAAGAAGCTTGCCATTAGCCCAGTACTCTTTAATTCCTGTTGCTCCTTCCAAAGTGAATCACCGCACACTTTTTTGCATTAAACTCCATTTGCCACCTGTCAGCCCAGCTCTGCAGCTTATCTATGTCCCTTTTGTAACCTGCAACATCTTTCAGCACTGTCCACAACTCCACAAATTTACTAATCCATCTGTCTATGCTGTCATCCACATCATTTGTAAAAGTGACAAACAGCACTTGCCCCAAAACATATCCTTGAGGTACACCACTAGTAACTGAACTCCAGGATGAATATTTCCCATCAACCACCACCTTCTGTCATCTTTCAGCTAGCCAATTTCTGATCCAAACTGCGAAACCACCCTCAATCCCATGCCTCAGTATGTTGGGCAATATGTGAGGAACCGTATCAAACAGTTTACTGAAACCAATATACACCCTTTACCCTCCCCCACCTGTTTGGTTGCCTTCTCAAAGAACTCAATAAGGTTTGAGAGGCAAAATCTACCCTTCACAAAACCGTGTTGACTATCCCTAATCAACTTATTCCTCTCAATGATAAATCCTATCTCTCATAACCTTTTCCAACATTTCCCACAACTGAAGTAAGGCTGACTGGTCTATAATTACCAGGGTTGTCTCTATTCCTCATCTTGAACATTTGCTATCCTCCACTCTTCTGGCACTATTCCTGTAGACAGTGATGACATAAAGATCAAAACCAAGGCTCTACAGTCTCCTCCCTGGCTTCTCAAAGAACTCTAGGACAAATCCCATCCAGCCCAGGGGATTTACCTATTTTCACACTTTCCAGAATTGCTAGCACCTCGTCCTTGTTAACCTCCATCCCATCTCGTCTCGTAGCCAGTATCTCTGTATACTCCTCAACAACATTGTCTATTTCCTGTGTGAATACGGATGAAAATATTCATTTAGCGCTTCGCCTATCTTCTCCGACTCCACGCGCAACTTCCCACTCCTATCCTTGATTGGCCCTAATCTTTCGCTAGTCATTCTTTTTATTCTTGATATACCTATCAATAGATAGCTTTAGGGATTTCCTTGATCCTATCTCCTCCTGGCTCTTCGTAGTGCTCTCTCTTTTAGGTCTTTCCTGACTAATTTGTAACATGTAAGCGCCCTTCATGTGTCATCCTAACACAAGCCGCCTCCTTCCTCTTGACAAGAGATTCAAGTTTTTTTAGTCAACCACAGCTCCCTCACTCGACCACTTCCACTCTTCCACTTAAGGGCACACAGTAGCTGTTCCTTGGACAAGTTCCATATTTCAGTTGTGCCCATCCCCATTCAATGCATCCTAGATCTTGCCTAATCGCATCATAATTGCCTCTTACCCAGCAATAACTCTTGCCCTGTGGTATATACCTATCCCCTTCCATCACTAAAGTAAACATAAACAAATTGTGGTTGCTATCACCAAAGTGCTCACCTACTATGTGTAAAGAACCCGCCTCTGACATCCCCTCTATACTTTCCTCCAACCAGCTTAAAAACTATGATCCCTCGTGTTAGCCATTTCTGCCCTAGGAAATAGTCTCTGGCTATTGACTCTATCTATGCCTCTCACTATCTTGTATACCTCAATTAGGTCCCCTCTCCTCCTCCTTTTCTCCAATGAAAAACGTCTGAGCTCAGTCAACCTCTCCTCATTAGATAAGCCCTCTAGTCCAGGCAGCATCCTGGTAAACCTCCTCTGAACCCTCTCCAAAGCATCCA
>NC_057718.1:72990853-73019449 GCF_004010195.1 Chiloscyllium plagiosum | reverse complement strand
CACTGACTTCCAGGCAGAATATTTTCCTTCTACTACCACTCATTGTCTTCTGTTGGCCAGCCAATTCTGTATCCAGACAGCTAAGTTCTCCTGTATTCCATTCCACCTGACCTTCTGAATGAGCCTACCATGGGGAACCTTATCAAATGCCTTGCTGAAGTCCATATACACATCCACAGCTCGACCCTCATCAACTTTTCTAGTCACATCCTCAAAGAACTCAATAAGGTTTGTGAGGCATGACTTGCCCCTCTCAAAGCCGTGTTGACTGCATTTAATCAAGCCATGCTCTTCCAGATGGTCATAAATCCTATCCCTCAGAATCCTTTCTAACACCTTGCAGATGACAGACGTGAGACTTACTGGTCTGTAATTGCTGGGGATTTCCCTATTTCCTTTCTTGAAGAGAGGAATTACATTTGCCTCTCTCCAGTCCGCAGGTATGACTCCAGTGGAGAACGAGGATGCAAAGATCTTCGCAAGTGGTAAAGCAATTGCATTTCTCGTTTGCCAAAGCAGCCGAGGACAAATCTGGTCCGGGCCTGGCGACTTGTCAATCTTAATGTTTGACAAAATTTTCAGCACGTCAGCTTGCTCTATCTCTATCCATTCCAGCATGCACACCTGCTCTTCAAAGGTTTCATTCACTACAAAGTTCGTTTCTTTCGTAAAGACAGAAGCAAAAAACTCATTTAGGGCTTCCCCTACCACCTCAGACTCCACACACAAGTTCCCTATGCTATCCCTGATTGGCCCTACTCTTTCTTTGACCATTCTCTTACTCCTCACATAATTGAAAATGCCTTTGTATTCTCCCCAATCCGTTCTGCCAAGCCTTTCTCGTGCCCCCTCCTGGCTCTTCTCGGACCATTTTTGAGCTCCTTCCTCGCCTGCCTGTAATCCTCTAGAGCTGAGCTTGACCCGAGCTACCTCCACCTTATGTAAGCTACCTTCTTCCTTTGGACAAGAAGCTCCACTGCGCTCGTCATCCAAGGTTCCTTTATCTTACCCCTTCTTGCCTGTCTCAGAGGGACATATTTATTGATCACTCGCAACAACTGTTCCTTAAACAGTCTCCACATGTCTATAGTGCCTTTACCATGAAACAATTGCTCCCAGTCCATGCTCCCTAACTCCTGTTTAATCGCATCATATCCTCCCATTTTGCCTAATCCTCTCCTTCTGCATAGCTATGTAGAATGTGAGGCAGTTGTGGTCACTATCACCAAAATGCTCTCCCACCACAAGATCTGATACCTGTCCCGGCTCGTTTCCGAGCACCATGTCTAGAATGGCCTCTCCCCTCGTCAGCCTGTCAACGTACTGAGTTAGGAAGCCCTCCTGAACACACGTTACAAAAACAGCTCCATTCAAATCTTCTGCTCAAAGGAGGTTCCAATCAATATTGGGAAAGTTAAAGTCGCCCATTACAGCAACCCTACTATGTCCACACTTTTCCAAAATCTGCCGACCTATGCTTTCTTCAATCTCCCTGCTGCTATTGGAGGGCCTGTAGTAAACCCCTAACAAGGTGACTGCTCCCTTGCTGTTCCTAATTTCCACCCATACTGACTCGGTAGGCACATCTTCCTCGACAATGAAAGCTTCTGTAGCTGTGATACCCTCTCTGATTAGTAGTGCTACACCACCTCCTCTCTTTTTTTTTTCTCCCCCCCCCCCCCTCCCTATTCTCTTTAAATGCTCTAAATCCTGGAACATCCAGCAACCATTCCTGCCCCTGAGAAACTCATGTCTCTGTTATGGCCACAACAACATTTAAGGGCGGCACGGTGGCACAGTGGTTAGCACTGCTGCCCCTCAGCGCCAGAGACCCAGGTTCAATTCCCACCTCAAGCGACCGACTGTGTGGAGTTTGCACATTCTCCCCGTGTCTGCGTGGGTTTCCTCTGAGTGCTCCGGTTTCCTCCCACAGTCCAAAGATGTGCAGGTCAGGTGAATTGGCCATGCTAAATTGCCTGTAGTGTTAGGTAAGGGATAAATGTAGGGATATGGGTGGGTTTCGCTTCGGCGGGTCACTGTGGACTTGTTGTGCCGAAGGGCCTGTTTCCACAGTCTAAGTAATCTAATCTAATCATAGCACCAGGTACTGATCCATGCTCTAAATTCATCACTTTTATTCCTGATACTCCTTGCGTTAAAGCAAACACACTTTAACTGATCCCTTGGTTCCTTCCCAGGAAAATCCTTCCCATTAGTTGGTCTCCCTCTTGCTATTGCTGCATCTGCATCAACTCTCACCTCCGGTATATAGCTCAGGTTCCCACCCCTCTGCCATCCAAGTTCTTCCACCCTAGCTCCTTCCATCCCTTTTCCTACCTTTGTCATTAGTGGACTACGACTTGGAGCTGCTCTCCCTCCCCCCTCAAGGACCCAAAAACACAATGCGAGACATGGCACCTGGGAGGCAACATGCCAACCGTGAGTCTCTTAAAAAGACTGATAGTGTGGCTCGAGTCTGTGGTGTGTTGTGACTTCTTAGAGATGACAACCAGACTATGCTGGCCCCTTGGCATCATGGTAGCCCACAAACATACAAATGCACTGAAACATATTGATGCATCCAAAGGACCCTGTGCCAGCAAACAGCAGAATGAACATCATATACAAAATACCCTGCAAGAACTGCAACAAATGTTACATCGGAAACATTGGAATTTCTAGAGGCTTGGCATTCAAACTGGAACTCCATCAACAAACACAGATTTGGACCCCATTTACCAACCCCTCCGAAAAAGAACCAGAAGTGATATCACCCACCTCAACAGACCAAGACACACACATAGAAAGCGGGACAGAACACCAGTGCTTCAACAGAGGCTCACTGATTTTACCTATCATAGTGACAAAATGTCTGAGAACGGCATGGCGGCACTGTGGCACAGTGGTTAGCACTGCTGCCTCGCAGCGCCAGAGACCTGGGTTCAATTCCCGCCTCAGGCGACTGACTGTGTGGAGTTTGCACGTTCTCCCCGTGTCTGCGTGGGTTTCCTCCGGGTGCTCCGGTTTCCTCCCACAGTCCAAAGATGTGCAGGTCAGGTGAATTGCCCGTAGTGTTAGGTAAGGGGTAAATGTAGGGGTATGGGTAGGTTACGCTTCGGCGGGTCGGTGTGGACTTGTTGGGCCGAAGGGCCTGTTTCCACACTGTAAAGTAATCTAATCAAATCTTAGCTCAGTGAGCAAACATACAACCTGAGCCATAGCCATATCCTTAATTGTGATTTTTGAGATGATATCTGAAAAATGTGGAACATGGCTGTTGGAGGACAAAGAAACGTGCAAGCACTCTTGCCAGCAATATTGTGAATAGTTTGTAAACTTGTACAATGAACTTTATTCCAATATTGTCAGTTAATTTTTAGAATGTAAAATATTGAATGCAAATTTCTTTGATTATTAGATTAGATTACTTACAGTGTGGAAACAGGCCCTTCGGCCCAACAAGTCCACACCGACCCGCCGAAGCGCAACCCACCCATACCCCTACGTTTACTCCTTTAACCTAACACTACGGGCAATTTAGCATGGCCAATTCACCTAACCTGCACATCTTTGGACTGTGGGAGGAAACCGGAGCACCCGGAGGAAACCCACGCAGACACGGGGAGAACGTGCAAACTCCACACAGTCAGTCGCCTGAGTCGGGAATTGAACCCGGGTCTCTGGCGCTGCGAGGCAGCAGTGCTAACCACTGTGCCACCGTGCCGCCCACAATTATGCTGAAATTTCTGCCAATGACTAAGGTACATATGATATACAGTTGAGCCACATTGGTAGTTCAACTGATGAATGTGTGATTTTCAAGAATTTCAGTGTGAAATATTTTATTGTATTACATTAGTGTCAGAGATGTACAGCACGGAAACAAACCCTTCGGTCCAACTCATCCATGCCAACCAAATATCCTAAATTAATCTGATCCTGTTTCCCAGTACTTGGCCCATATCTCTCTGAACCCTCCCTATTCGAATGCCCATCCAGATGTCTTTTTAAATGCTGTAATTTTCCCAACCTCCTTCACTCCTCTGGCAGCTCATTGCGTACACTCACCACTCTGTGAAAAGGTTGCTTCTTGGGTCTCCTTTATATAAATATATATCTTTCCACATTCACCCTAAAGCTATGCCCTCTAGTTCTGGACTCCCCCACCCCAGGGAAAAGAACTTGTCTATTTACTCTATCATGACCCTCATGCCTTTATAAACCTCTGAGGTCACTCCTCAGCCTCCAACCCTCCAGGGAAAACAGCTGCAGCCTATTGAGCTCTCCCTGTAGCTCAAATCTGCTAACCCTGGTAGCATTCATGTAAATGTTTTCTGAATCCTTACAAGTTTCAGAACATCCTTCCAATAGGAAGGAGACCAGAATTGCACGCAATATTCCAAAAGTGGCCTAACCATCCTGTACAGCCACAACATGAATGACCTCCCAACTCCTATGTTCAATACTCTGAGCAATAAAGGAAAGCATTTTAAACACCGCCTTCATATCCTCTCTACCTGTGACTCTACTTTCAAGGAACTATGAACCTGCACTCCAAGGTCTTTGTTCAGCAACACTCCATTATGCGTATGTGACTAGATTAGATTACATTAGTGTGGAAACAGGCCCTTCGGCCCAACAAGTCCACACCGACCCGCCGAAGCGCAATCCACCCATACCCCTACATTTACCCCTTACCTAACACTACGGGCAATTTAACTTGGACAATTCACCTGACCTGCACATCTTTGGACTGCGGGAGGAAACCAGAGCACCCGGAGGAAACCCACGCAGACACAGGGAGAATGTGCAAACTCCACAGTCAGTCGCCTGAGGCGGGAATTGAACCCGGGTCTCTGGCGCTGTGAGGCAGCAGTGCTAACCACTGAGCCACCGTTCTGCCCTGATTTGTCTTTTGTATCCAAATGGTTAGTGGCTAGTTCTTCCTGTATTCAAAGTAATCTAACCTTGCTAACCAGTCCCATGAGGAACCTTGTCGAATTTGTACTGATGTCCATATTGATCACATCATCAATCCTCTTCATTGCTACAGGGGTTAGATCTTTTATGTGAAATGCTCGGGACCAGTTGTTTTGTGGAATTCGGAATGTTTCGGGTTTCAGAATGTGACAATGTAATGGTGACATTTTTAAAAATCGTACTGGAGAAGCAGATTTCTAACTAAGAATGTTTGTCAGGCCCCCCCCCCCCCACCGATCTCATTTGAGTGACTCGTATCAAGTGGATGTCAACTTGTGTTCACCGAGAAACCCCAGGCCTGTTGGTGCTTGGCCACACCCCCCCCATGTCGCATCTGGGTGACCCACATCAAGTGGGTGTTGACTTGGGTTAACTGTTTGCTCACCAAAAAACCTTGTTAATGAGAAAAAAACTTTCTGATTTTGAAGCTTTTCGGTTTTTGGATGTTAAGGTAAAGGATCTTCTACCTGTACTTCAAAACACTAATTAATTAAATTAGTGAGACACTATTTCCCATGCATAAAGCTATGTTGACTATCTTTAATCAGTCCTTGCCTTTCCAAGTACTTGTAAATCCGGTCCCTCAGGACTCCCTCCAGCAACTTGCCCACATTTTTATCTTCCATGTCCTTCTCCGCAGTAAAGACTAATGCAAAATACTCATCTAGTATCTCCTGCAGTGCCTCCTTTTGATGGACCCTGTTCTCTCCTAAGTTACCCTTTTGTCCATAAAGTACTTATAAAATCCCTTTGGATTCTCCTTAACCCTATTTTGTCAAAGCTATCTCATCCCCTTTTTGCCCTTCTGATTTCCCTCTGAAATATGCTCGTAGTTCCTTTTATATTCTTCTAGGGATTCAATAGATCCCTGCTGTCTTTACCAGACTTAACCCACTTCCTCCTGCTCCTACTACTCCTCCTCCTGCTCCTTGACCAAGCCCCAATTTCTGTAGTGATCCAGCATTCCCTACACCTACCAGGCATGCCTTTCACCCTAACAGGAACATACTGTCTCTGGACTCTTGTTATCTCATTTTTGAAGGCTTCTCATTTTCCAGCCATCCCTTGACTAACATCCACTCCTAATCAACTTCTGAAAGTTCTTGCCTTCCTCTAATTTAGAACTTTAACTTTTTGATCATGTCTGTCCTTTTTCACTAGATTAAATAATTTAGATTAAATTTTGTATGGCTTCAACTTTATAAAATATTGATATTTAATATGAATTCCTCAGTTTGATAGTTGTTTAATTTATTCTATTCTGGTAGTCTTAGATTTCATCTGGCCCCAACTCAAGCATGCACTTTAACACCTCGTACATTTACTGGTTTAAAATTCACTCATCTGACATGTGCCTTTAAAACATGAGTCTTTACTTATAAGTACAACATATACTTATGTGAAGAAGATGCAGGACGGGCAAAATTAATCATCCCTATAAATGGGTTCTATTAAATGTCATCAACTTGAATTGTTAACACGTTTATTAGATTAGATTAGATTAGATTAGATTACTTACAGTGTGGAAACAGGCCCTTCGGCCCAACAAGTCCACACTGCCCCGCCGAAGCGCAACCCATCCATACCTAACACTACGGGCAATTTAGCATGGCCAATTCACCTGACCTGCACATCTTTGGACTGTGGGAGGAAACCGGAGCACCCGGAGGAAACCCACGCAGACACGGGGAGAACGTGCAGGGTTATATTAACCCTGAACTAAGATTGAATGGGTTCCAAATTCTGGTAGTGATGTATTAAAGATAGGATGTTGTAAAGTATTCTTGCTTTATCCTGATTTTGTTTTTCTGAGAGTTGACTGAAGGTTTTAAATAAAACAGCATGACCAGAGTAGTTCCTGATTTAATTTATTCATAATAGTGTGTTTTCTTTAAGTAGTTATGAAAGATATCAAATCATTAAAGCTCAATTTCTTGGAGGTTTAGTGAGGAAAGAGGAGCGGGGGCTGCCAAGAGGTAAGTTTCCCACTTAAAAGGGATTTACCTTGAGAGTAGAGTCTCCTTTTTTTTTGGGGGGGGGAGCAGTGAGGAGTGAGAGGCTGTCGGGGAGGTAAATCGCTGATTTCAAAACTTACCTTATGAATAGGCGGAGCGCATGCTGAGCAGTAGATATGGGATAGCTGAGTAAGTGATGTAATATATTTGGACGTTTGCATTACCGGAAGCACCACTTAGTGTCTCCCAGCCATCCTCTTCCTCTTACCAAAAAAAAAGTTCTGTACACTAGATTGGTAAGTAACTACTTTTTTTTATTGTTTCTCGATTAGTCTCTTTGGGAATTTAGAATAATGGGAATGGCAGTTAGGGCAGTTGAATGTTCCTCCTACAGAATGTGGGATGCAAGGGTCATGATTAGTGTCCTCGCTGACTTCATTTGCGGGAAGTGCACCCAACTCCAGCTCCTCAAACTGCATTAGGGAACTGGAGCTGAATGAACTTCAGATTATTTGGGAGGTGGAGGGATTTATTGAGAGGAGTTACAGGGAGATAGTCACACCTCAGGTACAAGAAAAAGGCAGGTGGGTTACATTCGGGGGACGGAAAGGGAACCGGCAGACAGAGCAGGGATCCCCTGTGGCCATTCCCCTCCATAACAAGTATACTATTTTGGATACTGTTGTGGGGGTGACTTATCAGGGTAAGCCATGGGGTAGAGGTATCTGGCACAGAGTCTGTCCCTGTTGCTCAGAAGGGAAGGGGAGAGAGGAGCAGAGCATTAGTTGGTGGGGACTCTGTCTGTAGTTAAGGGGATAGATAGGATCTTTGGGAATGAGAGATACTTTCAGTTGGTGTGTTGCCTCCCAGGTGTCAGGGTTCATGATGTCTTAGATCGTGTTTTCAGGATCCTTGAGGGGGACGGGGAGCAGCCCCAAGTCGTGGTCCACATAAGCACCAACAACATAAGTAGGAAAAAGGATGAGGATTTAAGGCAGAAATTCAGGAAGCTAGGGTGGAAGCTTAAAGCTAGAACAAACAGTTGTCATCTCTGGTTTGTTGCCTGGGCCATAGGTGAGGAATAGGGAGGGCAAGGAGTTGAACATGTGGCTACAGGGATGGTGCAGGAGGGAAGGTTTCAGATTCCTGAAGGTCAGAAATATGGCTTTGACGTTTCAAGAGTGCACCAGCAAGCAGGGAGGTTTGAAGTGTGTCTACTTCTAACATCAGGAGCATCCAGAATAAAGTGGGTGAAGTTGCAGTATGGGTTGATAGCTGGGACTTTGTTGTTGTGGCTGTTTCAGAGACGTGGATAGAGCAGGGACAGGAACGGTTGTTGCAGTTTCCAGGATTTAATGTTGCAGAACAGAACATGGTAAAAGAGGGGGAGTTGTGCCATTTAGTTAAGGACAGTGTTATGTTAGCAGAAAAGATGCTTGAGCACTCATCTACTGAGGTGGTATAGGCTGAGGTTAGAAACCGGAAAGGAGAGTTAACATGGTTAACTGTGGCCTTGATGTCAGATTGTCACTCTCATCTTGTCTCTGGATTTCAGCTCTTTTTTTTTGTCCATGTTTGAACCAAGATTATGGTAAGGTCATAAGCTGAATGATTTTAATGGAACCCAAAATGGGGGGAATAGTGAGCAGATTATTGCTGTGTAATGATACCTTCCATATCTTTACTAATTGAAAGTAACTGATGGGATGGTAATTGACCAGGTTAGACTTGTCCTGCTTTTTCTGCACAGCATTCCCAATGCCAATGCTGTAACTGTGCTGGAACAGCTTGGCAAGGGGTGTGGCATGTTCTGAAGCCCTCCAGTATTATTGTTGGAATATTATCCATGCTCATAGCCTTTGTCTCCAGTGCTTGTTATCAAAGGGAGTGGAGTGAATTGATTTGGCATTACTTCTGTGTAGGACCTTGTGGAGGAGGTAGAGGTGGAACATCCACTCAGCACTGCATTAGCCTCATTTCTTGTGTTGATGCACTGTACTGTCCAATCACCTGAGGATGAGGATATTTGTGGAGTCACTTCTGCAACTCCCCAGAGGAGAGAGCTCCGTGCACATTCTCATTCACTGTGTGGTGGGAGGGCCCTGCCCGTCAATTGCCTTCTTAAAATTGATGCAGTTTATATGGTCTTGTCTTCCTGCTCTTGATGCTGCTCGATAACTGTCATAGATTGAACATAGTTTGTTCTTGCATACGTAGTTTTTCTTAACAAATGAAATGTGAAGTACTTTGACAGTTCTGTATTTCCTTTTGTTTATAACCATTTCATGACCCACAGCATTTCACTGCTACTAGTGGGCTTGCAAGAACTTTCATGTAAATCTGTGGCTTTGCAAATCCTTGATTTTCAAGGTAGTTGCCATCCAGTGGCTTAACACTCGTGATAAAGACAGAATGGGCTCATTTGATTAGAAGATTTGGCATTCCATAGAGCTGGCCGCGCTGTCAGTACAACAAAAAAGCAGTTGCAATGACCTGCAATGTCAACTGCCATTCTGACTGAGGTGGAGAGCTTCATTCTCTCTGAAGTCAAGATCGTTGTTCTTGGAAGGACGCATTGCATTGAATGCATATTGCTACTAATCAGAGAATCTGCTATTCAGTAGCCCCCAGGATACAGCATGCAAATTCAGCTGAGCTTTTAAGAGGCTGTACCGTCTGCAAACTTTCACTACTGCCTGTCTTCAATATCTATTCTTGTTCATTTGTGAAGTGAATACATGCTTTGCAGGTCTACCACAAGTGCTGTGAAGTTACACCCTTAGAAGGATGTAGCTCCTCCACTGACTCCTGGAAGTGTGAACTGTCAGAAATAAAAGATATGGATCAATAAAACAGATAAGGATGTTGCAAGTTATTATGAAGATGGAAACACTATACTAATATTGGCGTCAAATCAATATGACTGCCATGTGTTAGTGGTCACTGATTATTTCATTCTCAGTGGATAACTGGGAGCTAGCTACCTCTTTTCCTTATCGCAGACAGTAAGCAGTAACGAATTTCCACTAAGTCCATATCACCTTTACACTTATGGGCTCAAATGTATGAAGCCCCTATTCTGTTTCTATTCTCATTACTTAGTCTGTGTTCTCATAGACTTTTACAGCATAAAATGAAATCCATCTCATATCTGTACCACTTTACAGTGCTCTGACACTAATTCCATTTTGTAACTTCTAATCTATAATGCTGGAGGCCAGGGCAACACCAGTAAATACCTAAATATTGCTCACTGCTTCAAGAGTTTCTGAATTGACCACTCTTTCGGGCAGTGAGTTCCAGACTCTCTCTACCTTCTGGGTGAAAACCTATCCCTCAACATTTCTCTGGCATCCTTCTAATTTGATTTTATTATTGTCATGTACTGAGACCGTGAAAAGTATTGTATGGCATGTTAACCAGACAAATCATACCTTACATAAGTACATCAGGTAATAGAACAGAATATAAAGTATAGTTACAGCTACAGAGAAAGTGCAGAGAAAGATCAACTCTAATATGAGGTCCATTCATAAATCTGATAACGGCAGGGAAGAAGCTGTTCTTTCGATCATGTTTTCAAACTTTATATCTTCAGCCCGATTTGAAGAGAGTATAACTGGGCTGGAAGGGGCCTTTGGCTGCTTTCTCAAGGCAACAGGAATTGCTTAAGTCAATACCACCAGGTTATTGACCTCTACTCGTGGAAATAGTGCCTTTCTATCCATCCTATTTGTGACCCTCAATCTTGCACAGATCGTATTCAGGACCTCAGTGACACCATACCCAGAGTACTGTGTGCAAACTTGGTCTCCCAACCTAAGAGAGGACCATTAGCAAAGGTACAGCAAACATTCACTAGGCTGATGCAAGGGATGCCAGGACTGTCATAATAGAGATTGGTTCATCTATGATTGTTCACTACATTCTCCAATTATAACTGGTCTAGACAGATTATATGCAAGGAAGAAATTTCCCCTACATAGACCTCATCAAATGCTACCTTTATCTCACACTTGGTTACAAAAAAGATTTGATCAAATTTGTCAAACACAACTTGACCTTAACATTTCTATGCTGACTAATCCTGATCAATCCATGTTTTTTTCAAGTGCAGGTGTACTCTGTCCCTTAGAATTCTTTCTAATAATATCCCCACCATTGAGATTAGACCTGAATTTTCCTGGTCTATCCCTTTTCTTTAATAATGGAACAACATTAATAGTAATTTGGCTTCTGGCATTTCTCCTGTTGCCAGAGAATTTAAATATGACTGCCAGTGCTTCTGATACCTTCTCCCTTGTCTCCATCAACAGCCTGGGCTACATCTCACTGGCCTTTGTTTATCCACTTAAGGCAGCTAAACCCACTGGTATTTCTTTCTGTCACCAGGGCAACACAGTGCATCAGTTGTTAGCACTGTTGCCTCACAGCGCCAGGGACTCAGGTTTGATCCACTCTCGGAATGCTGGCTGTGTGGAATTTGCATATTCTCCCTGTCTATATGGGTTTCTTCCGTGTGCTCCGGTTTCCTCCCACAGTCCAAGGATATGCAGGCTAGGTGGATTTGTCATGGGAAATGCAGGATTATAGGGATAGGGTAGATGTTATGGGTCTGGGTAGGACCCTCTTCGGAGGGTCGGTGTGGAAAGATGGGCTAAATGGCCTGCTTCCACACTGTAGGGATTCTATGAATTTTTCTCATTTTTCATAGTTCCTCACCAGCAATTGCCAGGACTAGCAGCTTAATGTGTCAGGGTACAGGTGCTTTAGGTGGAATTGAGGTGATTGGAGGGGAGGGGGAGTTGCAGTTTTGATTAAGGCAAGTATCACAGCAGTAGTCAGAGGAAATAACTGAAGGATCATCCAGTGAGGCTTTGTGGGTGGAGCTAAGACGTAAAAAAGGGATGGTGCTGTAATTAGAGTTGTATATTGGCTTTCAAATAGTCAAAATGGGAATTAGAGGAACAAAAATACAATGACACTGGAGAGACCTGCAGGAGCAAAAGGGTTGTGAAGTAGGGAAGTTTAATTTTCCTAACATAGACCAGGACTGCCAGAGCATTAACGGCTTAGATGGGGCGGAATTTAAATGTGTTCAGGAAAATTTTGTCAAGCAGTATATAGAGTTCAAGGTCTATATGTTCCTGTGAGAGTGAAGGGCAGGGTTGGTAGGAATAGGGAATCCTGGATGACCAGTGGTATTGAGACTTTGGGCAGGAAAAAAAGGCATGGCTCAGGTACAGGCAGATGGAATCAAGAGAATCCTCAGGTATATAGAGGATACAAGAGTTTATTGAAGGAGGAAATCAGGAGGGTGAAAAGGGGGCACGAGATAGCCTTGGCTGAGAAGATTAGGGTGAATCCAAAGTATATTAAAGGGGGAAAAAAAACTGGAAAGAGAATAGGGCTCCTCACCAAGTTAACATGTATGTGTAGAACTGCAGCATATAGGTAAGGTTCTCAATAAATATTTCTCCTGTGTTTACCATGGAGAAAAACATGAAGACTTAAGAACTTGGGGATGTTAGTGGTGATATTGTGGGGACAGTCCATCTCACAGTAGAGGAGGTGTTGATGCATTGAAATGTGTGAAGGTGGATAAATCTCCTGGTCCTGACTGGATATATCCAACTTCACTGCAAGAGGTTAGAGAAGAAATTGTGGGGATCCTGCCTAATACTTTTACACTATTAGCCACGGGTGAGGTCCCGGAAGACTGGAGAGTAGCAAACGTGCCATTATTCAAGAAGGGTTGCAAAACAAATGCTTGGAACTATAGACCATTAAGCCTAACATGTAGTGGGTAAGTTAGTTCAGAAGATTCAGAGATAAAAATGCATGTATTTGGAAAGACCGGGCTTGACTAGGAGTGGTCAGCATAGCTTTGTGTGTATGAGATCATCCTTCAGAAATGCATTCGAGTTCTTCGAAGAAGTGACCAGGCAGGTGGACAAGGGTAGGGTGGTAAGCATAGTATGTTTGGATTTCAGTAAAGTCTTTTGATAAGTTCCACATGGTCAGCTGCTCTGGAAGGTTAAATCACGTGGAATCTAGGATCAGCTGGTAAATTGGATATGAAAATTGGCTTGATAGTAGGAAGCAAAGGGCAATAGTGAAAGGATGCTTGTTGGACTGGAGGCCTGTAACTAGCGGTGTGCCTCGGATTGGGCCCACTGCTGTTTGTTATCTATATCAATGATTTGGATCGGAATGTACAACGCATGATTAGTAAGTTTGCTGATGGCACTAAAATAGGTGGTATCGTAGACAGTGAGTAATTGCAGCAGGATTTTGGTCAGCAGGGGAGTGGGCCAACAAATGGCAAATGCAATTTAACATAGATTAGATTAGATTAGATTAGATTAGATTAGATTAGATTAGATTAGATTAGATTAGATTAGATTAGATTAGATTAGATTAGATTAGATTAGATTAGATTAGATTAGATGTGGGAGGAAACCGGAGCACCCGGAGGAAACCCACGCAGACACGGGGAGAACGTGCAAACTCCACACAGTCAGTCGCCTGAGTCGGGAATTGAACCCGGGTCTCTGGCGCTGCGAGGCAGATAAATGAGGATTTTGGAAAGTCAAATCAAGGTAGGAGTTTCATGATGAATGGTAGAGCCTTAAGGAGTGCAGTGGAAAAGAGAGATCTTGGAGTTCAGGTGCATGGTTCTCTGAAAGTGGAGTTACAGACAGGGCAGTGAAGATGACTTTTGACACATTGACCTTCATTATCAGGATATTGAGTATAGAAGTTGTGAAGTTATGCTGCAATTATACAGGACATTGGTGAGGCCACACTACCTGGCGAGTATTCTGTTCAGTTTTGGTTCACCTTGCTATAGAAAAGATGTTGTTAAACTGGCAAGAGTGCAGAAGAAATTTACAAGGATGTTGCCAGGATGAAATGGTGTGAGTTATAGGGAGAGGTTGGACAAGCTAGGACTTTTTTTCTTTAGAGCATAGGAGACTGAGGAGGGACCTTTTTAGGGAGATGTATAAGATCATTAGAGATATGGATAGGGAGAATGCACTTCATCTTTTTCCCAGAGCATCAGTTTAAGGTAAGAGGGGAAAGAATAACTGGTAACCTGAACGCAATTGTTTTGGAGGGTGGTATGCATAATGAATGAACTGCTAGCAGATGTGGTTGAGGTGGGTACATTAACAACATTTAAAAGGCATTTGGACAAACACATAGGGAAGATTTAGAAGGATTTGGGAAGTGCAGGAAAATGGGTTCAGCATGGATGGACGTTTTGTTTGACATGGACCAGTTTGGGCCAAAGTCATCCATGCTGTATGACTCACCCTAATATCTACGTCTGCATCATTCCTCTTCATTGTGAAGACATGATTAATTCTTTTGACGATTGTACCCACACTTTTCAGGGCCCCATGCAGGTTATCTATATGGTCCCTGATGAATCCTTCTCTTCCCCAAGTTAATTTGTTTTACTTTTAATATGTTTTTTTTTGAAAACCTATGTTGGCATTCCTTTATTCTACACATCAGCTCTTACACACACAACGTTTGCTTTCGATCTGTCTTGTTCGGTCTCCCCAGCCCCTTACAATTTTATATTCCTATAAGGGACTCTGTCATTTTGAACTCTTGGTATCTGCCATTACTAGCTTTTTTTCTTAGTCCTAATCTTGTATCCCTTTACATCCAGGTTTTCCATTCTAGGTTTCACTTTTATTCTTTTGTGGCAATGTATTTTTTCTGCTATCTCTCTAGTTCCTCCTCAAATGCCTTCCACGAAGTTTAATTTGCAAGTTGCTGCTCCCAGTCTACTTCGGCCAAATTTGTTAGCCTTTTGCCATCTGTATATAAGCCATCCTTACCTATTTCTGTAATATCCTAAATCTTGTTTGGATCAGTATTTCCAAAGTGCAGTCCTACTGATACGCCTTCCATCTTGTAGCCTCGTTTCCAAATATTAGATCCAGAACTGCCCCCCTGACTTGTTACATTTGGAATTGTCAGTTAGGAATTGAGTTAGTGACCCCAGTTGCTATCGTTTTTTATCTACTATTAAGCATTTTCCTTAATATACATATAGGAAGTGGATTAAATGTCTATAAATGGAAATTTTTTTCTTTCTTCTCCCGTACCTTCAAGTACAGGACAAACAAGTAGAACATACGAACATAGAAACAGAAGTAGACCATGAGCCATGGAGCTAACTCCACATTCAATAAGATCATGGCTGATATGTATTTCAAATTTTACATTCCCATCTACTGATAACCTTTGATTCTGTTGCTTAACAAGAATCTGTCTAACCTTTTAAAATATTTAATTATTCCACTTTCACCACCTGAGTCAGAGTTCCAAAGTTGCACAATTATCATATCTGCCCTGAAAGGGCAACCTTAGTTCTTAAAAATTGTTCCCTGCCCCATCTACCTGGTTCTGGACTGACCCAGAAGAGAAAACATCATTTCCACATCCACTTTGTCAAGGGCATACAGGATTATATATTTCAATCAAGTCATCCCTCATTCTTGTAACTTGCAGTGAAACCAAGCTGAGCCTGTGCAATCTATCTTATAAGACAACCTGCTCATTCCAGGTAACCACCTCAGTAAACTACCTCTAATGCATTTACATCCTAGAGGTTGTATTTCACAAGGACCAGGACAGTGGAATAGGCTGAAAATGCCATGTGAAGTAGAAACTTTGACTGAAGCTATAGTGGCTAAGAGTAAAGCCATGATAGTCTTATCAGACTGTTCGGATTTGAGAGAGATGACATGGGTACTTTAATCTGAGGGTCATCACACTTAAGGCAAAGGAAGAGATTGAGAAGACAGTCCTTCATCGTAACCTCAACTGGCGCAGGAATTAAACTTTTGAGCTTATATAACTTAGACACAAGTAAAAATGAGAGATCGGTGATGTGAATTGCAAAAGAAGTTAGGAAAAAAAATGATAAAGTTCATTTGGTCTCTGAATTTTTTTATGATGCTTTTGCATCACTTTGCATCACAAACCTAGCTGGCCAGCCAAGTGAGCAAACGGACCTAGTGGCCACGCTTCCTCCATTTTTTTTTTTTTGCAAGTAAATTCCACATTGCTGAAACTTTTGAAATGGTTTCTTCTCCTCCATTGGGACTTGACTATATTTGGATCCGTGGCCTATATTGACCCACTCGCTAGAGGGATTGGCCTGATCATCTGATGGAATTAGTGATGAGTGTTCAGACTTTCACCGGCGTTGGGTGTGTAGAAATCAAGGGAGCTAAAACCATTATACAAGATATTTGCGAGGGGAGTTTCCTCTTTCAATTGACAGAGGTAAAATGCCTGGAACTGTGCATGAGTACCCCCTGGCACTGACAGGCTTTTGTCAATTTTGGCTAGATACCCTACCCTTGAAATTTATTTTAGGATGCACTCTCAATTACAGGCATGAG
Source organism: Chiloscyllium plagiosum (assembly GCF_004010195.1). Lineage (NCBI taxonomy): Eukaryota > Metazoa > Chordata > Chondrichthyes > Orectolobiformes > Hemiscylliidae > Chiloscyllium > Chiloscyllium plagiosum. The sequence goes on along the minus strand of NC_057718.1, from coordinate 73,003,083 downwards.
TTTGAAAGTAATGAGCAACAGAAGCTATTTTGTGAAAGCCTCACAGTAAACTTGCTGAAAACTCATCTTCTCCCCATGTAAACTACCACTGCCTCGCATGCTATCACCCTAGTTATTAACTAGCACTTGCCCATTGTTGATCCCTTCTGCATGAAAGAATTGTCAATACACTGAATTTAATGCATTTGGGAATGATTGGCCACTTCTAATCCATTCAGCAAACTCGCACAAAAACAAAATGCATTCGGAGACCAAATGAACTTTATCATTTTTGATAAGTACCTTCACAATTCACATAATGATTTCTCATTTTTAATTGTCACAATATAGTTATGTAAACTTATAAAAACAATTGAAAGGCTTTGAATTTATTTTAAATAATTCTAAACTAAGACTTCACTTTGTCACTACAGACTGATGGGCCTTAAGATGTTTTCCTTCCACTATTGACATCATAAGGGCCTGGCCTTGGCATTTCTACAAATCCCTGCTGGTTTATTTCACTGATTTATTGTGTCCCTGCAGCCAGGACAGGAGGATGAAGCAACCATGGCTGACAAGGGAATTCAGGGACCACACAAAAGCAAAAAATGAAGCTTATAATGCGGCGAAGGGTAGTGGGAAACCTACAAAGACCAACAGAGGACAGCGATAAAAGAAAGGAGGAGGGGGAAGATTAAATATGAGGGTAAGCTAGTCAGGACTATAACAAATTGCAAACGTTTCTTTAGATATATAGAAGGGCAAGAGAGGCAAAAGTGGACATCAGGCCACTGGAGAAGTCGTAGTGGGGAACTGAATAAGTACTTTGCACAGTCTTCACGGCAGAAGACATTAGTAATATCTCAAATTCAAGAACGTTGAAGAGTATGCCATTGCCAAGGAGAAGGTGCTAGAAAAACTGAATGGCCTGAAGCTGGATAAACCACCTGGATCAAATGGGCTACACCCCAGAGTTTTGAAGGAGGTAGCTGAAGAGATAGTGTAGGCTTTAGTGGTGATCTTTCAGGAATTACTTGAGTCAGGAAGGGTCCTAGAAGACTGGAAAATCGCTAATGTGACCCCCGGTTTAAGAAGGGAATAAGGCAAAGATGGGAAATTATAGGCCGATTAACCAGACCTTGGTCATTTTGTAAGATTCTGGAGTATGTTGTGAAGGATGAGATTTCTGATTACTTGGAAGCACGTAGTAGAATAGTGCAAGGTCAGCATGGTTTCATCAGGGGGAGGTCCTGCCTGACAAATTTGTTAGAATTCTTGGAGGTAATGAGCAGGTTAGATCAAGGAGAGCCAATGGATGTTATCTATCTGGACTTCCAGAAGACCTTTTGATAAGGTGTTGCACAGAAGGCTGCTGAGTAAGATCAGGATCCATGCTGTAGAGGCAAGGTACTAGCATGGATAGAAGATTGGCTGTCTGGCAGAAGTCAGTGTGTGGAGAAAAGGGTCCTTCTCAGGATGGCAGGTGACCAATGGTATTCCACAAGGGTCAGTTTTGAGATCACAGTTTTTCATTTAATACCCTAATAGTCTGGATGAAGGACCTGAATGCATTATGGCTAAGTATTCAGATGGTACTAAGACCGGTAGAGGGACAGGTAGCATTGAGGAGGCAGGGAGGCTGCAGAAAGATCTAGGAGTGGGCGAAAAAGTGGCAGATAGAATGCAACGTGGGAAAGCGTGAGGTCATGCGTTTTGGTAAGAGGAATAGTGGCATGGACTGTATTCTAAATGGGGAGAAAATTCTGAAATCTGAAGTGCAAAGAAACTTGAGTCCTAGTCCAGGTTTCTCTTGCAGCTTGAGTCGGTAGTTAGGGAGGCAAATACAATGTTGTCATTCATCTTTAGAGGACTAGAATATAAAAGCAGGAATGTACTTATTTATAAAGTTGTGGTCAGACCGCATTTAGTATAATGTGAGTGTGTTTGGGCCCCATACCTCTGAAACGACGTACTGGTCCTGGAGTGGGTCCAGAGGAACTTTACAAGAATGATCCTAGGAATGAAAGGCTTAACATATCAGGAGTGTTTGAGGACTCTGAGACTATACTTGATGAAGTTGAGAAAGAGGGGATGGGGGGTGTGGGGGTGGGGGTGGGATGGAATCTCATTGAAACTTACAGAATACTGTACAGCTGGACAAAGTGGAGGTTGGGAAGATGTTTCTATTGGCAAGAGAGATGAGGACCAGAGGGCACAGCTTTAGAGTAAAGAGAATACCCTTTAGAAAGGAGATGAGGAGAAACTTCTTCAGCCAGAGAGTGGTGAATCTGTGGCATTCATTGCCACAGAAGGCTGTGGAGGCTAGGTCATTGAGCATATTTAAAACAGAGATAGGTTCTTGATTGTCAAGGGAGTCTAAGGTTATGGGAAATAGCAGGAGAATGCAGTTGAAAAATCTTATCAACCATGATTGAATGATGGAGCAAACTCGATGGGCCGAATGGCCTAAGTTCTGCTGCTATGTCTTATGGTCTTGAGTCTTAAGGCTTCATCACAAAACGTTAAGCTGGATTTTGAAGTTCCCATCAGGTTCTCTCTGACCTTTTTCTGATCCAAGACAGTCCAAACTTTTCCAGCATTTCTTTAGTAAAGCCCCTCATCATTAATAGCATCCTAGTGAACCTTCTCTGCACCTAATGAGGTCTAACCTGTGATTTTAAAGTTTTAACATTCTCTTTTTGCCTTTGTACTCTACTCTTATATTTGAAAACCGAAGTAAACCATTAGTTTTTCAACCATCTTATAAATTTTTCCTGTCACCTTTTAAAGATGTATATTTTCTCCTCCTTTGGTTTATACATACATCTTTATCCCTGAAAAGTCCTGTCACTCTTCGTGGACCTGATGGTTCCAGTGGTTTCTTTCTATATTGTAATGACTGATTGTTTGGGATAAAATTAATTTATTATGGATTATTTTCCAGGCAGCCCATAAAATACTGTCAGAATATGGGAATCTAGAACTTCAAATGTTGTCTGTACTTGCCCAGGAGGGTAGCATTTGGAAGAGCTCTGTACTTGAAAGCATTTTCTTCCAGCAGCCAATGGAGCAGGAGAAAGGTAGGATATCTGTCAAATAAGATTACTGCTAATCTTAGTATACACTATGCTTTCTCTAAATTGTTCATTGTGATGTAGTTTACTTGGTTAAAAGCAGTTAGCTTGCCATCAAATAGTTTACTTCTGACAGCTCGCTTTGTAGTACTTGTGTGTTTTTGTTTTGAGAGTTTTGCACTTATGAAGTCAAGAAAATAAAATGCTTTTTGTTTTAATCATCCAGAATTTGAAATTGAGTGTTTGCAAATAAAGTACGTGTATCTTGAGAAGTTTATGTGCAGGCATTACAGAATAATTTATTGACTTTTGTTACAATTGGATTGAACTATGAAGAGTAAAGAAATCTTGCTACAATTGTGCATGGCCTTTGTGAGGTAAAACATGGAGTATCTGTGAGGGTAGATTATGTATTTCCAAGAATCTAGACGTGAGAGGGGTAATCTCGTTAAAACACATGGAATGAATGAAAACTGGCCTACAATGTTAGTTTAATTTCATTCCGTTACATGTTCATAAGAAAAATGAAGCATTTGGCTAATTAAAAATGCTAGTCAGAATTTGAAAATTGAAGAGAATTTCCAAAAGGATGTTTGCATGGAATTACATTGAACGTGTAGAAATAGACCATTTCACCCAGCTGACATATATATGTATGACCCTCATCCAATCCTTGTGTAATAATACCATCAGCACACACTTCTAATCCTCTGTCTCCCTTGTACTTTTATTGAATTTCCCTTCAAATGAGATGTGATCCCATCACTGTCAAGTCACTCAGCATTCTTTTATTTGTAGAAATTATCCTCAATGTTGCCTATCAGTTCTGATTATTATCTAGTTCAACATAGCTTTCATATTTTTAAAATCAAACCATATTGGTTATTTCAGCCTTAAACTCAATCCAATTTTCCTAGGAATAGCGATTCACTGTCCTAAATTTTTATGTTCCATAGATTCTCATTTGCCAAGTAGGATGTACCTTTCCAAATCGTATCACCAGACTTACCATATTAAAATTATTCTGTTACTTGCAAGTGTGTGATATGAGTTTAATAAAATTTCTATTTGTCACTCTTTCAATATTTACACAGTAATTTGTCATTCATTCATTTAGACCTTGTTATTGGAACTACAACCTCAAATGTGTTGATACAAATGGTGAACAGTGTTCCTCGGGCTGATTCTTGTTGAGGGTCACTTTCCACCTTTTGCCAGTCTAAATAATTGCCTGTCACCTCTACTTTGTGTCCATTCTATTTGTTCACTGATTCCACATGTTCTGTCTTAAGTGATGAATCTGCTATGTTGTATTTTCTTGGAGACCTTTTTAAACATGTAAATATATAGTATCTGCTCTAGTACTCTTGCTAATCCTTTACTGGATCCTTTGAAGTCACAAAAGTTTGGTCAAACCTTTTGAAATTCTTTGCACTGGCTCTAGTTAATATTGTGTTCTACAGTTTATTTTAATATATGTAAACACAAGCTTTCTGAATTCAAAGATTTGTACCTGTAATATTCATGAGCATGTGACTCTATTATGCTACTGCCCCTCAACATTAGGGACCTGGGTTCAATTCTATGATTGGGCGTTTGTGTGGATTTCTGCTGGCTGCTCTGGTTTCCTCCCACAGTCCAAAGATGTGCAAGTTGGGTGGATTGACCATGCTAGATTGCCCATAGTGTTCAGAGATGTGCAGGCTAGGTGGGTTAGCCATTAGAAATGCAAGGATAGGGAGCAGAACAGGTCTGGGTGGGATGCTATTTGGAGTGCCGGTGTGGACCCATTGGGCCGAATGACCTGTTTCCACAGTGGGGATTCTATGATTCTATCCTACCTTTTGCTATGCTAAATGGATTTATATCAATTCTGATCACTTCTCATGCCATGTAGAACACTAATTACTGAGGCAAAGTTTGTGAATATTCCTGTCACTTCTGATTCAGAATAGTCAACATGGCTTTGTGCGTGGGAAATCATGTCTCAAGTTTTTTGAAGAAGTAACAAAGAAGATTGAGGGTATGGCAGTAGATGTGACCTATATGGACTTCAGTAAGGCGCTCGACAAGGTTCTTCATCGGGAGACTGATTAGCAAGGTTAGATCTCATGAAATACAGGGAGAACTAGCCATTTGGATACAGAACTGGCTCAAAGGTAGAAGACAGAGGGTGGTGGTGGAGGGTTGTTTTTCACACTGGCCTATGACCAGTGGATGGCACAGTGGTTAGCACTGCTGCCTCACAGTGCCTCAATTCCCGCCTCGGGTATGGACTGTATGGAGTTTGCACATTCTCCCTATGTCTGCGTGGGTTTTCTCCGGGTGCTCTGGTTTCCTCCTACAGTCCAAAAACGTGCAGGTTAGGTGAATTGACCACACTAAATTGCCTGTAGTGTTAGGTGTAGGGGACTGGGTCTGGGTGGGTGTGCTTTGGCGTGTCGGTGTGGACTTATAGGGCTGAAGGGCCTGTTTCCACACTAAGTAATCTAATCTAAAAGAGTGCCATAAGGATCGGTGCTGGGCCCTCTACTTTTTGTCATTTACATAAATGATTTGGATGCGAGCATAAGAGGTACAGTTAGTAAGTTTGCAGATGACGCCAAAATTGGAGGTGTAGTGGACAGTGAAGAGGATTACCTAAGATTACAACAGGATCTGGACCAGATGGGCCGGTGGGCTGAGAAGTGGCAGATGGAGTTTAATTCAGATAAATGCGAGGTGCTGCATTTTAGGAAAGCAAATCTTAGCAGGACTTATACACTTAATGGTAAGATCCTAGGGAATGTTGCTGAACAAAGAGATCTTGGAGTGCAAGTTCATAGCTCCTTAAAAGTGGAGTTGTGGGTAGATCGGATAGCGAAGAAGGCGTTTGGTATGCTTTCCTTTATTGGCCAGAGTATTGAGTACAGGAGTTGGGAGGTCATGTTGCGGCTGTACAGGACATAGGTTAGGCCACTGTTGGAATATTGTGTGCAATTCTGGTCTCCTTCCTATCAAAGATGTTGTGAAACTTGAAAGCGTTCAGAAAAGATTTACAAGAATGTTGCCAAGGTTGGAGGATCTGAGCTACAGGGAGAGGGCTGGGGCTGTTTTCCGTGGAGTGTCGGAGGCTGAGGGGTGACCACCTAGAGGTTTACAAAATTGAGGGGCATGGATAGGATAAATAGACAAAGTCTTTTCCCTGGGGTCGGGGAGTCCAGAGCTAGAGGGCATAGGTTTAGGGGTGAGAGGGGAAAGATATAAGAGAGATCTGAGGGGCAACTTTTTCACGCAGAGGGTGGTATGTGTATGGAATGAGCTGCCAGAGAATGTGGTGGAGGCTGGTACAATTGCAACATTTCAGAGGCATTTGGATGGGTATATGAATAGGAAGGGTGTGGAGGGATATGGTCCAGGTGGGACTAGATTGGGTTGGAATATCTGGTTAACGTGGATGGGTTGGACCGAAGGGTCTGTTTCCATGCTGTACAACTCTGACTCTAGAGATGATCTTGCACACCCCTTTGTGATGGATCTAACTTGATTTTGCTTTTGTTAATGTACTTTTTAAACTGAGTTAATTTCATAATTCTTTATTATTTTTAACCTTTTAGTGCTGACTCTTGCCATTTCTTTTGTTTATATATATATTATGAACTTTCTTAGTTTTGGTTTTACCCTTTTATTCCTTAATTAACTGTTTCATTATCACCTAGTTTGTCCTTGCTTTTGTGGAGAATATAATGGTCATGGACACACTGTTCTTTAAGACGTTTGCTGTCTAATCTGCCTTTTCTTCCCCTCTGGTTATTCTGCCTCTTTCATTCACTCGACTTTGCTTTTTTAACCAATTGATTTATTTTTATTTGTTTTCCCTTCAATCAGACTTAAACCTGATTATGTTGTGATCACAATTACCTAAATAATCTCCTTCTCTTGCCTGTCTCTTGCTGTAGTTCATTTTTTAACAGTGATTCCCTACTTAGTTACTGGCTGAGAAGAGCCCTGACAAATGGTGAAAGCTCAATTTACATTTTCCTTTTACCCCTTTTTGTCTTGCTAGTTTATTTCGGGTAATTGAACACATCCTGTCAATTATTCTGTCATCTTTGCATTGATCTACTTGCTTATTGGTTCCTATTTGCTAAGGGATCTGTAGAATACAGATATGCTACAACAGTGAATACATTTCATTACTTGTTTAGTGGAGGCAGTGACATAGTGATTGTCATTGAAATAGTAATAGAACATAGAATATAGGAAAGTACAGCATAGAACAGGCCCTTTGGCCTACGATGTTGTGCCGCGGATTATTTCTAATCTAAAATAGAATAACCTAACCTATGCCCCCCTCGATTCACTGCTGTCAATGCATGAACTCTCTGCATGAAGAACCTACCTCTGACGTCTCCTCTATACCCCCCTCCTCATAACTTCAAACTATGACCCCCTCATGCTAGTCAATCCTGCCCTGGGGAAAAGTGTCTGGCTATTGACTCTATCCATGCTTCTCATTATCTTGTATACCTCAATAAAGTTCCTCCTCTCCAGTGAGAAAAGTCCGCACTTAGTCAACCTCTCTTCATAAAACAAGCCCTCCAGTCCAGGCAGCATCCTGGTAAACCTTCTTTGCACCCTCTCCAGAGCTTCAGTATCTTTCCTGTAATAGGGCAAACAGAACTGAATATAATATTCCAAGCGTGGTCTCACCAGGGTCTTGTAGAGCTGCAGCAAAACTTCACAGCTCTTAAACTTGATCCTCCTGTTAATGAAAGCTAAAACACCATATGCTTTCTTAAAAACCTATCCACATGGATGGCAACTTTGAGGGATCTATGCATTTGAACACCAAGATCCCTCTGTTCCTTCACACTGCCAAGAATCCTGTCTTTCATCCTGTATTCAGCATTCAAGTTCGACCTTTCAAAATGCATCACTTTGCATTTTTCCAGGTTGAATTCCATCTGCCATTTCTCAGCCCAGATCTGCATCCTGTCTATATCGCGTTGCAACCTGCAATAGCCTTCTATACTATCATCGGCAAATTTACGAACCCACCCCTCAACCTCCCTCATTCAAGTCATTTATAAAAGCTACAAAGAGCAGAGGCCCAAGAACAGAGCCCTACGGGACACCGCTCACCTCCAGGCAGAATACTTTCCATCTACAACCACTTTCTGCTTTCTGTCAGCCAACCAATTCTGAATCCAGATAGCCAAATCCCCCTGTATCCCATGCCTCCTGACTTTATGAATGAGCCTACCAGGAGGAACCTTATCAGATGCCTTGCTGAAGTCCATAAACACCACATCCACTGCTCGACCTTCGTCAACCTGTCTCGTCACCTCAAAGAACTCAATAAGATTTGTGAGGCACGACCTGCCCCTCAAAGCCATGCTGACTGCCTTTTTTTTTAAACAAATATATTTATTAGCAAAACAAAAATGTAAAGTTATTGAAAATATAACAAATACCAGTGAAATTTAAAAAACGCAACTTACAATACAATACTGCCTACTAACTACTAACCTACCCTATAATACAAAACAAAACCAAACACTGTGCAAAGCAACACCAATAAGTAAGTAAGTGACTAATAAATCAAAAAAAAACAACGGAAGAACACACAAGAACACAAAATAACAATGCTCAGCACAAAGCTCCCAGACAAAAACGGGAGGGTTGTATATATACCCATATTAACTCAGGAGTCTCCCCCGCCCCAGGCCCAGGGCTTAGCAAACCTAACCATCCTGGTTAAGATAGCAGGCAGATCTATGTCCAAATAACTCAACAAGGGCTGCCATGGAATTTAAAAAAGATGTGTTGTGTGATGCACCATATTTGTGAAGTAATGTAATGCTTTTAAACAACACTGGCTCACACTTTCCCAGTAGGTAGCAGGCTTCAGAGTACCAGGACCTGCTTGTTCTTGGTGTGGAGCTGGCTGAACTCAGCATGGGCTGTAGTGCAGATCTCAGCATTTAAATTAACAAAGGGGAATGCTAATCAGGATTCATCAGGACCAGAGTATCTCTGTGTGCATGTCGATACATATACATGTGCACAAAGACCCAAAAACAGCCTATCGATACTCACTGGCCTCACACTCAATAGCATTCATTTAAAATTGGAAACTTGTCTTTGGAACTGTAGCAGTCAGCACCTTCATGAGAGATGAGGAAGAAATAAATCTGTGCTGAGGGATGAAGAGCAAAGAGTGAAACTGCCTTGGGATACAACCAAGCTGAGCTCCTCATTCTGTGTTTAGCATGCTCATTCATCAGTGACAGATATAGTAATCAGACAGCTCGATTACGTAAAACACTGGGAACCATCAAGTAAAGGAAGGTTTATACATTCATGGTTGAGTCACACAATCTACAGAAAGATGAGCTCAGTCTGGTCAACTATCACCCTGACCTCTATCCTCCATTTACTTTAACAAGTTACTGTTTAGACATGGTACTCAGCCACAAGTCTTCTCTATTCTTGTCCAAAGAGTATCATCGTCTTAAGAGTGAAATTAATAAATTATCTGAAACCTGGATTTGTCTGCTTCAGTGAAGATAAAAGGTCTACGAGACAAGGAATCAAAAAAAGACCTTGCATTTATAAAGTCATAGAGTGCAGAAAAGGCCCTTCGGCCCATCAAATCTGCTTCAACACAACTACTGCTAAAAGTGCGCTGATCCCAATTTCCTGCACTTGTTCCATATTCTTGAATGTTATGATATTTTAAGAGCTCATCCAAACATTTTTTTTAAAGATTGTAAGGTTTCCAGCCTCCACTACCTTCCCACGCAATGCATTCCAGATTCCCATCTCCCTCTGAGTGCAAAATGTTTTTCTCAAATCCCCTCCGAATCTCCTGCCCCTTAGCACAAAACTACGCCCCCTTGTGATTGACCTCTCAACTAAGGAAACAGCTGTGCCCTACACACTCCTGACTTACTTATCACCACTAAATCTTCACAGCATCTCAAAGTGTTTTCCTCTTGTGTGATGAGTGAACAAAGATGGAATTCATCATCAGGATGAAGAAGGACATAGTTGATTCTGGAACTAGAGTCCTGAACCGAAAGTAAGGATACTATGATGGTATGAGGCACAGGTTGGCTGTGACTGATTGGGGAAGGTTACTTAAAAGGGTGACAGTGGAAATTCAATGGTAAACATTCAAACAGCATATTGGCAAAATACAATGGTTCATTCCTGACTGGTGCAAAAGTAAAATGGGAAAGATAGCCAAACCATGACTTACAAGGGAAATTAGAGACAAAAAAGAAGCATACAAATTGGCCAGAAAATAAATCAGACCTGACGAGTGGGAGTAGTTTAAGATTCAGCCAAGGAGGACAAAGGGATTGAATAAGAAAAGGAAAATAGAATACAAGCGTAAGCTTGTAGGGAACATAAAAACTGAATAAAAGTTTCTATAGATGTGTGAAGAGAACAAAAATCAGTGAAGAAACCAGTGGGATTCTTAAAGGAAGAAACAAGGGAAGTTATAATGGGATACAAAGAAATGGCTGACTAACTAAATACATACTTTAGTTCTGCATATACAAATAACATACCAGAAATGTTGGGGAACACAGGTTTAGTGAGAGGGTGGAACTGAAGGAAATCAGCATGGTGGAGAAATTGTGCTGGGGAAACTAAAGGCCAATAAATTCCCAGGGCTTGATAATCAACATCCCAAAGTACTTAGGGAAGTGGCCTTAGAAATTGTGGATATATTGGCGGTCATTTTCCAAGATTCTTTAGATTGTGGAACAGTTCCTACAGATTAGAGAGTAGCTCATGTAACCCCTCTAGTTAAGGAGGGAGATAGAGAGAATACAAAACTATAGAGCAGTCTGCCTAAAAATTGTGGTGAAAATTGTCGAGTTGATTGGAAAAGATTTAATGGCAAAGGACTTTAAAACAATGGCAAGTCCAGACAGAGTCAGCATGGATTTACTGAAGGGAGGTCATGCTGACAAATCTACTGCAATTCTTCAAGGATGCAACTCGTAGAGTTAGTGAGATGGAGCCAGTGGATGTACTTTATTTGGGCTTCAAAAAGGCTTTTGTCAAAGTCCGACACAAGAAAGTATTGTGTATAATTAAAGTGCATGGGAATGGAGAGTAGCGTATTGAAATGGATAAAAAATAATGGTTGGCAGACAGGAAACAGAGTAGGAATGATTATTTTCCAAATGGCAAACAGTGACTAGTGGTGTGCAGGGATCTGTGCTAAGACCCCAGCTTTTATCACATGTCTTACTGATTTAGATGTGGAAACTAAAGGTAATATCTCCAAACTTGCGGATAGCTCAAAGCTGGTGGGAAGGTAAACTGTAAGGAGGATACAGAGATGCTTCAGTGTGATTTGGACAAGTCGAATGAGTGGGCAGATGTCTGGCAGATGCAGTAAAATTGGATAAATATGAGGTTACCATTTTGGTAGCAAAAACAGGAAGGCAGATTATGATCTTAACAGCTACAAATTGAGGGGAAAACGTGCAAGGAGTCCTGGGTGCTCTCATACATACATACATGCAAGTGGAGCAGACAGTAAAGAAGACAAATGGCAATGTTGGCATATGCTTATAAATACCATAAATAGTATGCTCATAGTGAGAGGATTTGAGTACAGGAGCAGAGATGACTTACTGCGATTATAAAGAGCCTTGGTGAGACCACATCTGAAATATTGTGGGCAGGTTTGGTCTCCCTATCAGAGGAAGGTCATTTTTGCCACAGAGGGAGTGCAGTGAAAGTTTACCAGTCTAATTCCTGGGATGGCAGGATTTATGTATGAGGAGAGGGTGAATTAGTTAGGATTATATTCGTTGGGAGATCATATCCCACTGGGTGGGATATTAAAGGGTGCAGGGAGCGAGAGGGAAAGAGAGGTTAGACTGGGTAGGATATTAAAGGGTGCAGGGAGTGAGGCAGAAATTAGACTAGACTGGCAATCTAATTTGAAGATTTCTGGATTAATCATCAAACACTGTGGAGGTGAGGATAATTCCTGCTTGAAGAAGCTTGTGGAGAGGTAAAGAGTAAGATGCCAGAGAGTACCTTGCTACTGGAAGTCCTGGATGTAAGTTTGCTCACTGAGCTGGAAGGTTTGTTTTCAGACGTTTCATCACCATCCTGGCTAACATCATCAATGAGCCTCCAGTGACCCACTTTCTATTT
>NC_057718.1:72968731-72989569 GCF_004010195.1 Chiloscyllium plagiosum | reverse complement strand
ATCCACAAGCATACACACCCTCCAACACTGACAATACAGAGATTTAGCACAGTGGTTAGCACTGCTGCCTCACAGCGCCAGAGACCTGGGTTCAATTCCCGCCTCAGGTGACTGACTGTGTGGAGTTTGCACATTGTCTCCGTGGGTGTGCTCCGGTTTCCTCCCACAGTCCAAAAGTGTGCAGGTTAGGTGAATTGGCCATGCTAAATTGCCTGTAGTGTTAGGTGCAGGGGTAAATGTAGGGGAATGGGTCTGGGTGGGTGTGCTTCAGTGGGTCAGTGTGGTCTTGTGGGCCAAAGGGCCTGTTTCCACAATGTAAATAATCTAATTTGGCCAAAAAATAATCTTGGTCAGGATTCTCACTGAATTTAAAATCCTGGGGTATGAAGAGGGGTCATATGCTAGATTTCCCAGCTTTGAGTGGCAAACAGGTCATAAAGATTACAGCATAAAAGGGTCCTTCTCAGGATGGCATGGCTCAGTTTTGGGACCATACCTTTACACTTTATACTTTAACAATCTTGATGGAGGAACTGAGGGTATTCTGGCTAGGTTTGCAGATGATACAAAGATAGGTAACAGACAGGTAGCATTGAAGATGCAGGGAGGCTGCAGAAGGATTTGGAGAGGTTAGGAGTGTTGACAAAGAAGTGGGAGATGGAGTACAACATTCCTACCACTTTGGTAGGAAGAGTAGAGGCATGGACTATTTTCTAAATAGGGAGAAAATTCAGAAGTCTGAAGTGCAAAGAGACTTGGACTTCTAGTCCAAGATTCTCTCAAGGTAAACTTGCAGGTTGAGTCAGTGACCGACCAACCCAACCACCCCGTAGCCCAACACTTTAACTCCCCCTCCCACTCCTCCAAGGATATGCAGGTCCTTGGACTCCTCCATCGCCAGACCATGGCAACACGACGGTTGGAGGAAGAGTGCCTCATCTTCTGCCTGGGAACCCTCCAACCACAAGGGATGAACTCAGATTTCTCCAGTTTCCTCATTTCCCCTCCCCCCACCTTGTCTCAGTCAAATCCCTCGAACTCAGCACCGCCTTCCTAACCTGCAATCTTCTTCCTGACCTCTCCGCCCCCACCCCACTCCGGCCTATCACCCTCACCTTGACCCCCCTCCACCTATCGCATTTCCAAAGCCCCTCCCCCAAGTCCCTCCTCCCTACCTTTTATCTTAGCCTGCTGGACACACTTTCCTTTATTCCTGAAGAAGGGCTTATGCCCGAAACATCGATTCTCCTGTTCCTTGGATGCTGCCTGACCTGCTGCGCTTTTCCAGCAACACATTTTCAGCTCTGATCTCCAGCATCTGCAGCCCTCACTTTCTCCCCTGAATAATGCATGAGGCACCTGTCCCAATTTTCATGCTAGTCTTCGAAGTCAACAAGGCCATTTTGCCATTGTTGTTTCCAGTGCCTCGATTGATGCCAGGTGATCTGTCCCATTTCATTTCTCTGTTGAAACCTTTTGGCAAATTGATACAACTGAATGGCTTGCTAGGATATTTCAGAGGGCAGCGAAGAATCAACCACATTAGTGTGTCTACAATCGCCATGTAGGTCCAATCACATTAGGATGGTAGATTTTCTTCCCTGAAAGACATTAGTAAACAGTTGTGTTTTCTGGCAATTATCAGTGGTTTCATGGCCATCATTAGATTCTTAATTATAGGTACTTATTGAATTCACATTCAATCATCTGCTGCTTGACTAGTCCTGAGTCCTGAATATTTAGCTGAGTTTCAGGATTAATAGTCTAGTGATATCATTAGACCATTGCCTCCCCTAATATTGTTTTAGTAAACAAGTAATTTTCTTTTATAGTGCTGTCAACCACTGATGTTTACAATGCATGCAGCAGGAGGTGGTAATATGTTTTCCTGTAACATTGGGAGCAACAAGATAGTCTGAGCCCTGATAAGGAACCATTTGTTCCATTGTTGACTAGACAATGGAAAATATTTCCCTTGACAGTGCTATATCACTTGGGGAAAAAATTAACAAAGCTTTATGAAGAGGAATGTTGTGAGCAACTGAGATAAAGGAGGAAAGCATGAACAAATAAGCCAAGTATATATACCTTTTCACAAATAACTAATCTTGATAAACTTTTTCTAAATGCATGTTCGTTCCATTTAGCAGCTTCATGTCTCAGGATATTTCAAAGAGCTGTACAGCCTTTTTTTTTGAAGTATGGAAGATTCTGATATTTTGGAAAGATTAGTTAAAGTAATTGATTCTTGAGCGAGATGTATAAAATAAAAAGCCATTACTCATGCAACAACCAAGCATAGTCATATTCATAGAATTATACCTTCCAGACAATATCCCAGACTACTGAGTGGCTTGAGTATTGTAGGCCCAGAGATCAGTTGCTTCAGTCAATTAATGTATTGCCTAAATTAATGAAGCATAATAATAGAAATCATACTCCTACTCTGAACAAGTGCTAAGGTGCTCATTGGCAGTCCTACCGTATTCATACTGTGGTCTTTCTGATCCTCAGTGCTTCCCATGATATCTTCATGATATCAAGGTATTCATGATATCGTCCCCCTCCTTGTTTGTTCTCAGTGCATTACCTGTCACTTATACAGATTGAATTCTGTTTTCTATTGATCAGTCCATCTGACCAGTACCGCCCTGCTGTCCGTTTTATCCTAGTCTAAGATTAAAATAACCTACAAACCCTTCATTTTACTGTCATCCATGTGCCTATCCAAGAGTCCCTAAATGTCCCTAATGTATCTGACTCAACTACCATTCCACACACCCACCACTCTGTGTAAAGAATTGACCTCTAACATCGCCCCTAAACATTCTTCCAATCACCTTAAAATTATTCCCTTCGGAAAAACTTCTCTGACTGTTCACTCAGTCTATACCTTGTATATCTCTATCAAGTCACTTCTCATCCTCCTTCATTCCAATGAGAACATCCCTAGCTCCCTCAACCTTTCTTCAATAGACATGCCCTCCAATCCAGGCAGCATCCTGGTAAATCTCCTCTGACCCTCTCTAAAGCTTCAACATACTTTCTATAATGAGGTGACCCGAATTGAATAAAGACCATCACCGACAGATTCGCGGCCTCTGCGGGGTCCACAGCCAGCGGGAACAACACCGTTTCTGCCGTCGCCGCATCTGCTTCCGCCCCCAGTGACGTCACTCACCTGCACAATGACCACGCTGCGCTGCACCACGCCCAGCCACCGCCCCCACACCAGGTCCTAGTTCCCTGCCCTGCTGTATTTTCACCATTCCTCCAGACCTCCCCCTCTCTGAGGATGAAAGATCAGTTTTCAGCAGAGGCCTCGCCTTCATATCCCTATGCTCCCGGATTAACGAGTTCTCCCAATAATTTGCCCACCACAGACATAAGACTGCCTGGTCTTTAATTCCCAGGATTATCCCTATTCCCTTTCTTGAACAGGGGAATAACATTTTCCACCCTCCAGACATCTGGCACTACTCAGTGGACAGTGAGGACACACAGATCATTGCCAAAGGCGCAGCAATCTCTTCCCTAGCTACTTATTGTAACCTTGGGTATATCCCGTCTGGCCCAGAGGACTTCGGTTTTCCAAAATGTTCAGCACATCCACCTTCTTTAACATCAACCTGTTTGAGCATAAAAGCCTGTTTAATGTTGTCCTCCCAAATGTCAAGGTCCCTCTCTCAGTAGTAAAAACTGAAGCCAAGTATTTATTAAGGACCTCCCCTACCACCTCCAACTGCAGGCACAGGTTCCCTACACTGTCCCTGATTGGCCCTACCCGCACTCGGAATAAATGAGGACTGCAGATGCTGGAGCTCAGAGTCGAGAGTGTAATGCTGAAAAAGCACAGCGGGTCAGGCAGCATTCAAGGAGCAGGAGAAACGACCACCCTGATGAAGGGCTTATGCCTGAAATGACGATTCTTCCAGCTCCTTGGATGCTACCTGACCTGCTGTGCTTTACCAGCACTCCCGACCCTACCCTCCCTCTGACCATCCTCTTGTTCCTCACAGAAGTGTAGAATGCCTTAGGATTTCTCTTAATCCTATCTGTTAAAGCTTTTTCATGCCCCCTTCTTGCTCTCCCAAGTCCATTCTTCAGTTCCTTCCTGGCTATCTTGCAACCTTGTATAGCCTTATGTGATCCTTGCCTCCTGAACCTTAAGTAAGCTTCCTTCTTCCTCTTGCCTAGATGTTCAACATCCCTTGACACCCAAGATCCCTTCACCCTACCATCCCTTCCTTGCCTGAGTGGGATAAACCTCTCCAGTACTATCAGCAAGTGATTCCTAAACTGCCTCCACATTTCTGACATGCATTTCCCTGAGAATATCTGTTCCCAATTTACGCACCCCAGTTCCTGTTGAATAGCATTGTAATTCCACCCCCCCCACACCAATAAATACTTTCCCATAAGTCTGCTCCTATCCCTCTCCATAAATATAGTAAAGGTCAGGGAGTTGTGATAACTATCACCGAAATGCTCTCCCACCGAGAGATCTGACAGCTGGCCTGGTTCATTGCCAAGCATCAAATCCAGTGTGGCCTCCCCTTCAGTTGCCTATCTACATATCAAGTCAAGAATCATTCCAGGACACGCTTGACAAAAACTGCTCCATCCAAACTATTTGAACTAAGGAGGTTCCAATCAATATTAGGGAAGCTTAAAACCACCCATGACAACAACCTTGTTGCTTCTGCATTTTTCCAAAATCTTCCTCCAAATCTGCTTCTCTGTCTTTGTTACGACTGGGCGGTCAATAGAAACCTTCCAATAAAGTGACTGCTCTTTTCTTGTTTCTGACTTCCATTCGTACTGACTCTGTAGACCCTCCTCAACAACCTCCACTTCTGTAGCTGGGATACCATCCTTGATTAGCAATGCCACTCCCCCAGCTCTCTCGCCTTCTGGTAATCTAAGGATAATCCCCTATTACTTAACCACCTGACCAATTTTTGTATCATCTGCAAACTTTACTTATCATTATTGCATTACATATTGTTATGTAATTAAACAAAAATATAGTAATTTGCTATTTACAGTACTTCCCACTTGCTGCCAATCCTTTTTTTACTTCAAATTCTGTTCTTCGACCTACCTGGCCATTGCAGTTCTTCGCTTTTCTAAGCTTCTGGACAGTAGTCTTTCTCAGTCTCCAAGTCGCCACCTCACCAATCTTCAGATTTGAGCTCCCCAATTTATCCTTTTACTACCACCCTTCCAATGCCCCCAGTCACCCTCTCTCCAAACCTCCTCCTCATTTCTTTCTGCTGAAACTCCTCTGCAAAAGGTAAGAGGATCTGCTTTGACTCTTCAAGTGGACTTATGGTTGGTTTCACCTATTTAGGAGCAGAATGTTTCCTTTTCACACTTGCTTCAATTGTAAAGCTGCTGGGAGCAGCTTCCAAATTAATGCTGCGATTTAGGTGGTGTAAGCAATGCTGCAGCCTTGCTGGTTTTACTTGGAGGAGAAGATTTCTGTCCTGGCCTGGTGTTTCCAACATTGGAGGTCGAATAAAGATAGGATATAAATAATGAATGGTGTATACCTAGGGAGTACTTGCTGTACAGGTCCCTGAGGGTGTCAGCAAAAGTAGACAGTGTGGTGGTGAAGGCATACGGAATGCTTGCTTTCATTAGCCAGGGAATGGAATAAAGGGCTGAAAATGTGCTGCTGGTAAAGCACAGCAGGTCAGGCAGCGTCCAAGGAACAGGAGAATCGACGTTTCGGGCATAAGCCCTTCTTCAGGAATGAGGAAAGTGTGTTCAGCAGGCTAAGATAAAAGGTAGGGAGGAGGGACCTGGAGGAGGGGCGTCGGAAATGTGATAGGTGGAAAGAGGTCAAGGTGAGGGTGATAGGCCGGAGTGGGGTGGGGGCGGAGAGGTCAGGAAGAAGATTGCTGGTTAGGAGGGCGGTGCTGAGTTCGAGGGATTTGACTGAGACAAGGTGGGGGGAGGGGAAATGAGGAAAATGGTGAAATCCGAGTTCATCCCTTGTGGTTGGAGGGTTCCCAGGCGGAACCCTCCAGCCATTGTGTTGTTGTGGTCTGGCGGTGGAGGAGTCCAAAGACCTGCATAACCTTGGTGGAGTGGGAGGGGGAGTTGAAGTGTTGGGCCACAGGGTGGTTGGGTTGGTTGGTCCGGGTGTCCCAGAGGTGTTCTCTGAAGCGCTCTGCAAGTAGGCGGCCTGTCTCCCCAATATAGAGGAGGCCACATCGGGTGCAGTGGATGCAATAGATAATGTGTGTGGAGGTGCAGGTGAATTTCTGGCGGATATGGAAGCTTCCTTTGGGGCCTTGGGGGGAGATGTGGGCGCAAGTCTTACACCTCCTGCGGTTGCAGGGGAAGGTGCCGGGAGTGGAGGTTAGGTTGGTGGGGGGTGTGGATCTGACGAGGGAGTCACGGAGGGAATGGTCTTTACGGAACGCTGATAGGGCAGGGGAGGGAAATATATCCTTGGTGGTGGGATCCGTTTGGAGGTGGCGGAAATGACGGATGATGTGCTGTATGTGGAGATTGGTGGAGTGGTGGATGAGGACCAGTGGGGTTCTGTCCTGGTGGCGATTGGAGGGGCGGGGCTCAAGGGCGGAGGAGCGGGAAGTGGAAGAGATACGGTGGAGGGCATCGTCGACCACATCGGGGGGGAAATTGCGGTCCTTGAAGAAGGAGGCCATCTGGGTTGTACGGTTTTGGAACTGGTCCTCCTGGGAGCAGATGCGGCGGAGACGAAGGAATTGGGAGAAAGGGATGGCGTTTTTACAGGGGGCAGGGTGGGAGGAGGTGTAGTCAAGGTAGCTGTGGGAGTCGGTCAGTTTGTAGTGGATGTCGGTGTTGATTTGGTCACCCGAGATAGAAATAGAGAGGTCTAGGAAGGGGAGGGAGGAATCGAAGACTGTCCAGGTGAATTTGAGGTCGGGGTGGAAGGTATTGGTGAAGTGGATGAATTGTTCAAATAAAGGAGCAAGTAGATCTTGTTACAACTTTTATAAAAGAGGAGTTAAGCTGTGTGCAGTGTGGTCATCACATTACATCAGAAGAACGTGATTGCACTGGAGTCACCAGGGTGAAATGTCTCAGGTATGAGGAGAGACTGGATGGAGTGGGTGGTTTTCCTGGGAACAGAGGAGGCTGAGGGGGAATCTCATTTAAGATATACAAAATTACGAGAGGTGTTGACAGTAGATTGAGAACCTTTTTCCCTAGGGTAAACCAGAGAGCATAACTTATAAGATGAAGAGTCAGTGGTTCAGTGGAAATCTGAAGTTTTTTTCATCGAAATGGTGATAGAAATATGGAAAGAACTGCCTTAGGTAGTGGAGTCAGGTACTCAACATTGAAGAAACATCTGAATGAGTACTTAAAATGCCAGAACATAGTAGGCTATGGCCCAAGTGCAGGTAAGTGGGATTAGTGTAGTTTTGTGATTGTTGGTCAGCATAGACATGCTGGGACAAAAGGCCTGCTGACTGACTGTAATAAATCCGTTGCAGAATAAATTGTCTCGTGGTAACAGATTCTTGATTAAAGAGATTTCTAATTAAAAAGGAATCGAGCATAACCTAGACCTGCTTGAACACAACTTGCCACCTGCCAGGAGAAGCTGCTGCTCCTGCCTTCAGCAATGCACCTCCAAAATCCTCACTCACAGCAAGGGTTTAGAAGAAGGAAGTTATTGCAGAAGGGAAGCTGCTTGCAAGTTAAGAAACAGGGAGACCAGAAGTGCAGGGTCAACAGCAAAATTCAGGGACAAATGGCATTCCGTTTGGCACACTGCCCTGCATCCAAACAGCTAGAAATGACATCAAAATAAATTTCATAATACGAAACAAGAATACACAGGTGCTGCTGATTTGATTTAATATCAATGTTAAAGAGGACAGTGTTAAATAGGGAGTTGTGTACACTGCAAGCTGGAAATAATAATTCCCATGTTTTATATTGTACTTGGTGATCTTATTGAAATGTACAAGTTTCTGAGGGGACTTGAAGGGGTGGATGTTGAGAAGATGCCACCACTAGTGGGGAAATCTCCAACTTGGAAAATGGTTGCAGAATAAGGGGACTCTCATTTAAAACTGAGATGTCCAGGAACATCATAGAATCATAGAGCTGTACAGCATGTACATAGACACTTAAGTCCAATTTGGCCATGCTGACTAGATAACCCAATTAATCTAGTCCCATTTGCCAGCATTTGGCCCATACCATTCCAAACCCTTCCCCTTCATATATCCATCCAGGAAGCTTTGAAATGTTTTAATTGTATAAGCCTCCACCACTGTCTCCAGTAGCTCTTTCCATACACATACCACCCTCCACATGAAAAGATTGCCCCTTGGGTCCCTTTTAAATCTTTCCCATTTCACCTTAAACCTATGCCCTCTAGTTTTGGACTCCCTACTCTGGAGAAAAGACCTTGGCTATTCACTCTATCCAGGCCCCTCATTATTTTATAAATTTCTGTAATGTCACCCCTTAGCCTCAGCTCCAGGGAAAATAGCCCCAGCCCAGTCAGCTGCCTCCTATAGCTGAAACCCTCCAGCCCTGGCAATATATTTGTAATTCTTTTCTGAACCCTTTCAAGTTTCACAAAGTCTTTCCTATAGCAAGGAGACCAGAATTGATTGCAGTATTCCAAAGGTGGCCTAACAAATGTCCTGTACAGCTGAAACATGACCTCCCAAATACTATAGTCATTGCTCTGGCCAATAAGAGCAAGCATACACTTTCTTCACTATCCTAGCCACCTGCAACTCTACTTTCAAGAAACTTTGCACCTGCTTGTTCAGCAGCACTCCCCTGGAAGTTTGTATGTCCTGCACTAATTTGCCCTTCCAAAATGCAGCACCTTGCATTTACTTAAATTAGACTCCATCTGCCACTCAGCCCAATTACCCACCTGATTGATTGATTGTACTCTGAAGTAATCCTCCTCTGCTGTCCAGTACACCATCAATTTTGGTGTCATCTGCAAACTTATTAAGCATGTCTCCAATGTTCATATCCAAGTCATTTATATAAAGGACAAAATGCAGTGGCCCCAGCACCAATATTTGTGGCATACTATGGTCCCCGGCCTGCACTCTGAAAAATAATCCTCTACCACCCTTTCAGTCTTCTACCTTCAAGCCAGTGCTGTATCCAAATGGCTAGTTCTCATACTTTTCTAGAATGGTACATGGCGATCTGGAGAAGTATTCTGTGAGAACTAACCTTACTGGTCTATCATGCGGAACTTTGTTGAACATTTTGAGGTTTGTATTGATCACGTCCACAACTCTTGCTTTCATCAGTCCTCTTGTGCTTATTTAAAGGCGAGTGTAAAACACTATATTCCACATGCAATTTTATTGTCCCCACTAGGATTGTGGGCGGCACGGTGGCCCAGTGGTTAGCACTGTTGCCTCACAGCGCCTGAGACCTGGGTTCAATTCCTGCCTCAGGCGACTGACTGTGTGGAGTTTGCACATTCTCCCCGTGTCTGCGTGGGTTTCCTCCGGGTGCTTCGGTTTCCTCCCACAGTCCAAAGATGTGCAGGGTCAGGTGAATTGGCCATACTAAATTGCCCGTAGTGTTAGGTAAGGGGTAAATGTAGGGGTATGGGTGGGTTTCGCTTCGGCGGGTCGGTGTGGACTTGTTGGGCCGAAGGGCCTGTTTCCACACTGTAATGTAATCTAATCTAATCAAAGTAGTAATCTAATCTAATCTAATCAAACACACTTTATTCTTGCAATTCAGTGAAAATATAAACTGAAATACGAAATGGCATAATTGTAACGCTATTGAAGTACTTAACAAGAAAATGTACTATTTAAGGCCACTCATGTACTTTTCTAATATTGTTCAATTTATTGTTGTACTACAATTCAGTGAAAGGTGTTTTGCGTGTATATGGGCAGATCGAATCATACAAAGTGCATCAGGGTAGCAGAATGAAGCGCAGAATAATGTTACAGCTGGAGAGAACATGCAGAGAGATCAGAATTAACATTTGAATGGTCAGTTCAAAAGTCTGATAACACTGGGGACGAAGCTGTTCTTGAATCTATTCATAAGTCCATTCAAACTTTTATGTCTTCTACCTGGTGAAAGAGTATTTCTGGGTGGGAGGGGTCTTTGATTTTGTTGGTCACTTTCCCTAGTTAGTGGGAAGTAAATAGGCAGTATTTCATCAGCTCACTCTTGGCAAGGCAATTTAGCATTCCTTGCATGCTGTCTTTCTCCATTCCAGCCAACACAAATACTGAAAAATAAAGTCTTCCTCTTTTATTTCTAAGAGGAAGCCTCTCGTCTAAGACTTCACTCAAGCAGCTTTGATCTCAAACTTTTAGCTCAGCAGCAAGTAGACCTTCAAGTAGCTGAAAGCCAGACTAAAAGCTCTCTTGGGTCTGAGTCCTGATCCTACCCACTCATGATTCTATTGCCTCATTTTTATTAAAAAAAAAGCACCCAGGGCAAACTCAGTGGCTGTTTACCACTGTTTGTGTGAAGAAAACATTCCGGCATACTGTGGCAACATCTCACCGCAAGAGAAACTAGACAGAACATATCTCTCTTAAAAAGCATGATACTATCATAGTTTTGTCCTTAGTATTGTTGAACACTTTGTGCCAACTGTCAAGACTAGGTCAGAAGCCCTGTGAAGAGGTACATCCACCATCTTTATACCTAAGGTTTCAGAAGAACATTAACACACTGACACGCTGGTGAAATGAACAGATGCATGGCAGTTGAAACTTGCTAAAAAGAAAAATACCCTAACACATTTGATCTAATGTTAAAGAAAAGAAATAGTTTACATGTGCAATTTTGAGGAAAATATATCCCCAAATCTCTTTTGCAGTATTCGTAGAAATCTTAAGTGATGACCTTTAGAACTCTTACTATTTTGGAGAGATGAGGTAAGCAGGAGGGTCTCTTGGTTTTATCAATAGTGTAAAAGACGTTATCCAATTCTTTATAAATCATTCACTAGGTCTCATTTTGAGTATGATGTTCAAAACACGACACTACAAGGATATCAAAGTTTTTTAAAAAGGATGCAAGAAACATTTTCTAGAATGGTACATGGCTATCTGGAGAAGTTAGCATTCTCCTTAGATGGGTTAAGATGAGGTTTGTTAGAGGCTTAAAAACTTTGATCTTATTGTAACTTTATAAAGCAAAGAGGTTCTTCTGCAGCTGTACAGGGCCCTGGTGAGACCACACCTGGAGTATTGTGTGCAGTTCTGGTCTCCAAATTTGAGGAAAGACATTCTGGCTATTGAGGGAATGCAGCGTAGGTTCATGAGGTCAATTCCTGGAATGGCGGGACTACCTTACGCTGAAAGACTGGAGCAACTGGACTTGTATACCCTTGAGTTTAGAAGACTGAGAGGGGATCTGATTGAGACATACAAGATTATTAAAGGATTGGACACTTTGGAGGCAGGAAAAATGTTTCCGCTGATGGGTGAGTGCCGAACCAGAGGATACACCTTAGAAATACGGGGTAGACCATTTAGGACAGCGATGAGGAGAAACTACTTCTTCTCCCAGAGATTGGTGGCTGTGTGGAATGCTCTGCCCCAGAGGACAATGGAGGCCCAGTCTCTGGATTCATTTAAGAAAGAGTTGGATAGAGCTCTCAAGGATAGTGGAATTAAGGGTTATGGAGATAAGGCAGGAACAGGATACTGATTAAGGATGATCAGCCATGATCATATTGAATGATGGTGCAGGCTCGAAGGGCAGAATGGCCTACTCCTGCACCTATTGTTTATTAGGTCCCATTTAGAATACTTTGTGCAATTTTGGGCCCCACACTTCAGGAAGGACATACTGGCACTAATGTGTCCAGCAGAGAGCCACATGGATGATCCCTGGAATGGTAGGCCTAACATATGATGAATGGCTGAGGATCATGGGGTTGTATTCATTAGCGTTTAGAAGGCTAAGGGATGATCTAATAAAAGCTTACAAAATAATCCATGGCTTAGAAAGGATAGACACTAGGAAGTTGTTTCTGTTAGGGAGACTAAGACCCGTTGGCACAGCCTTAGAAATAGAGGGGGTCAACTTAGAATGGAAATGAAGAGACATTTCTTCAGCCAGAGTGTAGTAGGCCTGTGGAATTCGTTGCCATGGAGTGCAGTGGAAGCCAGGATGTTAAATGTCTTCAAGGCAGAGATTGATAAGTTCTTGATCTTGCAAGGACTTAAGGACTATGGGGCAAGTATGGTAAGTAAAGTTGAAATGCCCATCAGCCATGATTAAATGGCAGAGTGGACTCCTTGTTGTGGTTCTGGAGTGGACCCCTATGTCTTATGTTGAAACTTTATTGCTGGAACAGCACAGCAGGTCAGGCAGCATCCAGGGAACAGGAGATTCGACGTTTCGGGCACAGGCCCTTCTTCAGGAATGAGCAGAGAGTGTTCAGCAGGAGAAGATAAAAGGTAGGGAGGAGGGACTTGGAGGAGGGGCGTTGGAAATGTGATAGGTGGAAAGAGGTCAAGGTGAGGGTGATAGGTCGGAGTAGGATGGAGGCGGAGAGGTCAACAAGAAGACTGCAGGTCAGGAAGGCGGAGCCGGGCTGGAGGGATTCGGCTGAGACAAGGGGAGGGGGGATGAAGAAACTGGTGAAGTCCAAGTTCATCCCCTGTGGTTGGAGGGTTCCCAGTCGGAAGATAAGACGCTCCTCCTCCGACCGTCGCGTTGTTGTGGTTTGGCGGTGGATGAGTCCAATGACCTGCATATCCTCGGTGGAGTGGGAGGGGGAGTGGAAATGCTGTGCTACAGGGTGATTGGGTTGGCCTTCCTGACCTGCAGTCTTCTTCTTGACCTCTCCGCCTCCATCCTACTCCGACCTATCACCCTCACCTTGACCTCTTTCCACCTATCACATTTCCAACGCCCCTCCTCCAAGTCCCTCCTCTCTACCTTTTATCTTCTCCTGCTGAACACTCTCTGCTCATTCCTGAAGAAGGGCCTGTGCCCGAAACGTCGAATCTCCTGTTCCCTGGATGCTGCCTGACCTGCTGTGCTGTTCCAGCAATAAAGTTTCAACTTTGATCTCCAGCATCTGCAGACCTCACTTTCTCCCCTATGTCTTATGGTCTTATGAAGCATATAGGATCCTTAGGGGGCTTGATAAGATAAATGCTGAGAAGATGTTTCCCATTGAGAGAGTCTAGCACCCAGGGGGCATGTTCTCAGAATAAAGAGGTGCCAACTTAAGGAGGAATATCTTCTGAGAGTTCAGTGTCTTTGGAGCTCCTTTCCACATAGTGCTATGGTGGCAGAGTCCATGTATAGATTTAAGGCTGCGATGGATTTTTGATCCGTGGGGGAATTTAGAGTTACAGGCAAAGAGCAGGAAAGTGGGTGTGAGGCGTGTCAGATCAGCCATGATCCTATTGAATGACAGAGTAGGCTTGAGGGACCAAATGGCTTATTCCTGTTCTCATTTCTCATAGTTTTATTATGAAGCTTTTGATAGAGGGAATAAGACAAAAATCATTTCCAGTTGAAGATTTTGGTAAGTGAATGAAGCTTGAAAGGAATGGAGTGGATGTTGTCTGTTTAAATTTTAAGAAAACCTTTTTCAAGTACAGTATAAAATGCTGGTTAACAAAATTGATCACTGCAGGAGAGTCAGTGTCAGTTTCAATAAAACAAGTTAAGAACTGAAAACAGTGAGTTATAATTAATGTTTTTAGACTGGAAGATAGTGGACAGTGGAGTGTTCCAAAGGTCAGGCGAAAATGAGGACTGCAGATGCTGGAGATTAGAGTCAAGATTAGAGTGGTGCTGGAAAAGCACAGCAGGCCAGGCAGCATCTGAGGAGCAGGAAAATCGGGCAGGAACCCTTCATCAGGAATGAGACTGGAAGCCTCTGGAGTGGAGAGATAAGTGGGAGGGGGGTGGGGCTGGGAAGAAGGTAGTTGAGAGTGCAATAGGTGGATGGAGGAAGGCGTAAAGGTGATAGGTCAGAGAGGAGGGTGGAGCAGATAGGTGGGAAGGAAGATTGACAGGTAGGGCAGATCATGAGGTTGCATTTTGGAAAGGCAAACTAGAGCAGATGTTATACATTTAATGGGAAGACCCTGGGAGTGTTCATCAAAAGAGCGCAGGTGTATAGTTCCTTGAAAGTGGAGTTGCAAGTATTCAGGGTGGTGAAGAAGGCATTTGGCCCCCTTGCCTTCATTGATCAAAACATTACATATAGGGGTGTCATGTTGCAGCTTTACAGGATATTGGTGAGGCAACTTTTAGAATACTGCATACAATTCTGGTCTCCCTCCTTTCGGAAAGATGTTGTTAAAAGTAAGAGGGTGTAGAGAAGTTTGACAAGGATATTGCTGGGACTGGAGGGTTTGAGTTGTGGGGCAAAGTTGAATATGGCAGGGCATAGGAGGCTGAGGGATGACCTTTATAAAAGTTTATATAATCATGAGGGGCACAGCTAAGGTGAATAACCAATGTCTTTTTCCTCTGGTGGCAAGTCCAAAACCACAGGGTATAGATTTAAGGTGTGAGGGCAATGGTTTTGAAGAGGACCTGAGGGCTAATGTAGTGCTTGTATTGCTGCCAGAGGAAATGGTGGAGGTGGTTACAATTAGAACATTTAAAAGGCATCTGGACAAGTATGAGTAGTTTCTATTTCCATACTGTATGACTGACTCGTATACTGGGGTATTGAATAAAACACTAACAAGATGCTGCTAATATAAAACTTGGGGAGGTAACAAATGACATAATACTAATTAAATGCAAGAGGTCATGGCTAGCCTGACAAATTAGCCATACATATGGAATTTAGTGCACAGCTGTCAGAAGGGGGTAGGGAGAGGCAGTGTAGACTTCGTGGAACAGTTCTGAAGATGTGCAGAACGTGGAGGATCTTGGGATCTCTGTGCAAGATCTTTTGAACGGTGGCAGAAGTCGCTGCAAAGAGAAAGGATCTTTGGGTTTCAGAACTTGTGACATTGCATGCAAAGGCAAGGAGGTTTGCTGAAATTTTAGAAAACTCTGGTTGCGCCACTACTGAAGTATTGTTCAGTTTTACTGAAAACACTGCTGTAGGTGAACAAGGTTTGACCTGTTTGATAAGTTTTTAACAAAGAAAAAATGTTCCCATTACTTCATGGTGAAATGACTATGGATCACAAAGTTTGGCCAGAAGATGCAAGGTAGGGGAGGGAAAGGTTTTAAGCATTGAGTGGTAATGACCTGGTACAAGGATGGTGGGAGCACATACAATTCACAAGTTCAAAAGGAAATTGGATGAGCAGCTGAGTGAAATAAACTTGCAGTATAACACTGATAGGTTGAGGAAATCTAACCGATGGATTGTTCTGCTGAAAGCCAGTGTAGACACAATGGACTAAATTCTTCATTTTGTCATTTAATGACTCAAAGGTCTATACCAGAGGACAGACATCAGTGGTGATTAGTAAAACAACCAGACGTGACACAAGCTATTCACGCAGTGAGTTATGATCTGAAATGCACTTTCTGAAACTGAAGTGAATGCAAACTAACTAGTAAGTTTCTAAAAGGAACTGGGGGAGAAAGGTTGAAGGGCTATGGATAGAATCAGGAATTTAGATAAGTCGACAGTTGTCCTGGATCCCAGATTTTGAGGTTGCATGTAAACTGTCTAGTTGTATTGACTCAAACATAGTGTGTTGCGGTTGGGTAGAACTGAGGTGATTAATTTCAGAAACTTTATAGTCAATAAAAGTTTGAAGTAAGAATAAGCAAAAATTGAGAATATTGATGGATTTTGTCTTTACAGTGAGTGAATTTCTAATGCAGGAAGGTCCTGCCCTTCTTGAAATGAGAATCCGACACCTCTTGAAAGGGAAGCAAATTGATCAGGCTACAAAGTTGGCAAAAGTTTGTGCAGAACATCCAGAAATCGGCAAAAAGAGTATTTTTAAACAAATCTACCTTACCTGCCTCTGTACAGCATCCAGTGATATTTTGATGGAAGAGGTAAGCTTGACCAAGTTATTAATACTCTTTTATGGTTTTTCTAAAGTCTAGTAATTTTGTGAAAAGTCACTTTAATAATTGAACGTATGTACTTTCAAGGACTTTTCCATCAACAGTATTATTTCCAAAAGAATTTCATCTGCAAACAATTAGATTAGATTTTTTTAGATTACATTACAGATTAATCTAATCTGTAATATAATCTAAAAATCTAATCTAATAATTTCATCTGCAAACAATAATTAACATTTCTTTTTAGTAATAAAGTTTCTGTAGCCAGAACTCAACTATTGAGAAGTAGACCCCGAGAGAACAGAGACCAATAAATCATGCACCTTCTCAACCTATTTCCTTCCTCTGCAATAAACTGGGGAGACATTGGTGTCGTGGCATTGTCATTGACCTTGTAATCCAGCAGCGTGGCTAATGATCTGGGATGAATGTTCAAATTCCACCAATGCCAAAAAAAAACATGAAAATTTGCTATTGAAATAAATGTCCATCTGGTTGTTCGTGTCCTGTTTAGCGAAGACGTTTGGCATTTTTCCTCGATTTAGACTCCGTGTGAGTTCAGAGCCACAGCAATGTTGTTTAATCCTGACTGTCCTCTGAAGTAGCCTGGCGAGGCACTCAGTTATATCAAATTTCTACTAAGCTTAAAAAAGGAATTAGACCAGATGAATCATCTGACATTGACAGCAAGTTGTTGATTCTTACAAGTCCTCCTTGCAAATATTTGGGGCCAAGTGCCAGAATTGGAAGAGTGGTCTCTCAGACAAGTCAAGCAACAGCCTCATGTAGTCATACTCTCAGAATCATACCCAACAGACAGTGTCTCAGATAGCCCCCACCCTGGTGAATATCAATTGAGGTGGCAGAAAAATGGTATAAAGCCAGGAGTGAGTTATCCCGGAGTCATCGACGTTGTCTCTAGAACCCATGCAGTCTTACGGTATTAGGTCAAACATGGGTAAGGAAAGCTTCCAGTGACAGACCCACAGCCCTCTGAGAATAAAGAATGTTTGCTCATCTCTGTCTAAAATAGGCAACCTCTAGTGCTAGGTCCTCCACAGGAGGAAATATCCTTTTTACATCCACTTGGTCAAGTCCTTTCCATGTTGTGCATTTCAATGAAGTCACCCGTCACTCTTTCTAGATACCAGAGGGTATAGATCTAGCGCCTCCTGCCTTTCCTCATAAAGCAATCTGCTTATTCCCATTTATCTAGTAAACCTTCTCTCAATTGCCTCTAATGCATTAACATTTACAGTACTTCACAAAGTACTCCAGGTGCATTCCTACTAATGCTCTATAAAACCAAAACTTAATTTCCTGAACTTGCATTCAATTCCCTCCACAACAAAATTCAACATTCCATCAGCTTACCTGATTTACTTGCTGCACCTGTATGCTGAGATTTTTAAGTGTCATTATCGTGTGAGAGATCTATTTGCTTTCTTAGTGGGACTTGTTTTACATTAATAATGAGACATTGTTTACAGTGAGATGTAATTTGTTATCGTTGAAGTATAATATATGCAATTCTACAAAGCTGGTCTTCTAATCTCCTGAATGATCTTAGAGTTTTAAATGTCTATGCCTTCACACTAATTTAAGATTCCTTTTGTGAGCAAAAGATGGTAAAAATGTTGATACTATCCTGATTACAACTGGTTGAACTGAAGTTGATGCTGTTCTTCTGCTCCTAAGGTTCGTACTTTTTGGCGCTGATATTGTCTGTGGAGTGAGAGAGAGATCCCCCTGATTTGAGTGGCCTCTCTTAACTAGTTATGTGTCATTGCCAAGTACATTGCTCAACTGCAGTTTGATATGACAATGTAATTAGCATTATTCAGTAAATTGTGTTTCTGTCCCAGGAAGGGTGTTAGAAAACGCTGTATTGGATAATGTAATTTGTTGATTGAACCAACTCTAAGAACCAGACTGTCTCAAACAGTTCTGCTGAAACTCAGATCTATTGTTCCACCCAAAACCTTGCAGCATTATTGCAAAAAACACCTATTTACTAGTAAATCAAGGTGAATGGCTTCCATATTTGTCTGACTTGATCCAGTTCGACAGTGAATACTACAGGTTTCCTGGCTCAATATCTCAGTTCTACTGTCTCATTAATAATCACTATAAACAATCAAGATAACTGGTTTGCATGATCTGTCTGATCCAATTTCCAGCGTGCCATTCAGTTGGCCAGTGTTGCTTTTAATGTCCCAAAGGAGCTGTTCATTTATTTAGAAATGACATTCCACTACCTGCAGATTCATGCACCAGGACAGCCAGATCTCTCTCAATCTGAGCTTTGTCACCGTTTTTGATAACTTTCTTCTATTTTATTCTTTCTGCCATAATGGATAATTTCATACTTTCCCACATTGTACTCCATTTGTCAACTATCTGTCCACTCTCAACCTATCTATCCTTTTGTAGATCCTTGTATCATCTTGCTAACTCGCTTTTCTACCTATCTGTGTCATCAACAAATTTAGGTATTGTTCCTTTGGTCCCTTCATCCAAATCATTTATATAAATTGTGAAGATTTGAGGGCCCAACACTAACCTCTGTGGTACACCACACAACATTTTGCCAGCCTGAAAAAGGTTTTTTATTCCTAGTGTCTGCTGCATGTTATCCCCTACACCATGAGCTTTGATTTTCTATAATAACCTCTGAGGCACCGCATCGGGTACCTTCTGGAAATCCAAATACGATGTAGTCCCTTTGTTTACTGCACAAATTACTTGTTCAGAGAACTCCAATAAATTAGTTAAACACAATTTATATTTATCAAGATCATGTTGACTCTGCTTGATTGCCTTGAATTTATCCAAGTTCCAAGATGAGTAAATGTTGTAGAGGGCAAGGTACAAGAACATAAAACAGGTGGCCCACTATGTCAGTGCCTAGCATGATGCCATTCTAACCTAATCCGATCTGCCCGCATGTGGTCTGTATCCCTCTATTCCCTGCCCGTTCATGTCTGTCCCAGTACCTCTTACACATTGCTGACGTATCTGCTTCTATCAACCCCCTGGCAGCATGTTCTAGGCCTACTACCCTCTGCTTTGAACATCTCTCTTTTTAAATTTTATCCCTGTCACCATAACCTATGTTGCAATTGTACAAACCTCTGGTGCAGCTGCACTTGGAGCATTGCGTACAATCTGGTCACCGCATGATTGGAACATGTGGAAGCTTTGGAAAGGGTTCAGAGGAGATTTACTAGCATGTTGCCTGGTATGGAGGGAAGATCTTACGAGGAAAGGCTGAGGGACTTGAGGCTGTTTTTGTTAGAGAGAAGGTTGAGAGATGACTTAATTGAGACATATAAGATAATCTGATTTGTGCTTCCATGTGTTGGACTATAGCCTGGTGTTGTGATTTTTTTTTTAAACAAAATAATCTGAGGATTAGATAGGGTGGACAGTGAGAGACGCCTTCCTCTGGTGATAGTTAGCACAAGGGAACATAGCTTTAAATTTAGGGGTGATAAGAGGTAGCTTCTTTATACAAAGTAGTAGGGGTATGGAATGCACTGCCTGCAATGGTGGTAGAATCTCTCACCTTAAGGACATTTAGATGGTCATTGGATAAACATATGGATGAAAATGGAATAGTGTAGGGTAGATAGGCTTCAGATTCGAGGGTCGAAGGAGCTGTAATGTTCTATGTTCAGTGCCATCTAGTTCAGATACACAATCTTTTATCCAAAACACTCGGGACCAACTGGTTTTCAGAATTCAGAATAAGTGAAACAGTGAAATTTTGTAAGAATCTTGCCAAACAGCAGACCCCTTGTGAGTAATGGGCCCTGAGACAGAATTGAGGCCTCTGTGCTGGGCCACTCACCCCCCCACATCGCATCTGAGTGACATGCATCGAGTGGGTATGGAGTTGGGTTCACTGTTTGCAGGCCAAACAATCTTTTTAATGAGATTAAAAACCTCACAAAAAAACCTCCGGATTTTGGAGCTTCTCGGTGAATGAAAGAAGATCTCTGATTTCTACTGTAAAAATAGAAAGTAACTATTTATTTAATCCTAACAGTGAACGCTAACAAAACTACTAACAAACCAAACACACTTCCCCTAACTAACCACTGTTCCTCAGCTGACCATAGTTCCATTAATATGCTGTTCCAATAACATAATTAATAATCACAGTAAATTAGCACTTCATCTCTTAAAGTCCACACAGGTGGTCTTCTCTTCAATCTTCCTTCCTCTTTTTTCTGATTCTGCTGTCCTCTCCTAGATGCTCCTCTTAATTTCTACTGAGCGTATTTTTAGTTATCAAATGCCTTGGTACCTTTTAAATAGATAGAGTCCTAGAGATGTACAGCATGGAAACAGATCCTTCAGTCCAACCCGTCCATGCTGACCAGACATCCCAACCCAATCTCATCCCACCTGCCAGCACCCGGCCCATATCCCTCCAAACCCTTCCTGTTCATATACCCATCCAAATGACTCTTAAATGTTGCAATTGTACCAGCCTCCACCACATCCTCTGGCAGCTCATTCCATACATGTACCACCCCCTGTATGCAAAAGTTGCCCCGTAAGACTCCTTTTATATCTTTCCCCCTCCCACCCTAAACCTATGCCCTCTAGTTCTGGACTCCCCGACCCCAGGAAAAAGACTGTCTATTTATCCTATCCATGCCCCTCATAATTTTGTAAACCTCTAAGGTCTCCCCTCAGCCTCCGACGCTCCAGGAAAAACATCCCCAGCCTGTTCAGCCTCTCCCTGTACTCCCTGTAGAGATCCTCCAACCCTGGCAACATCCTTGTAAATCTTTTCTGAACCCTTTCAAGTTTCACATCATCTTTCCTCCG
>NC_057718.1:72959463-72966777 GCF_004010195.1 Chiloscyllium plagiosum | reverse complement strand
TCTCCCCCATGAGAATATTCTGCACCCTCTGAGACATCCTTGATCCTGGCACCAGGGAAACAACACACCATTCTGCTTTTTCTCTGCTGGCCACAGAAACGTCTGTCTGTATCTCTGACTACAGAATCCCCTAACACAACTGATCTCTTGGAAGCCGACGTACCCCTCGTTGCATTAGAGCCAGTCTCAATACCAGAATCTTGGCTGTTCGTGCTACGTTCCCTGGAGAATCCATCACCCCCTAAATTTTCCAAAACAGCATACCTGTTTGAGATGGATATATCCACAAAAAACTCCTGCACTTGCTGCCTACCTCTCTTACCCTTCCTGGAGTTAACCCATCTATGTGACTGTATCTGAGACTTCCCCCCCCTCCCTATAACTGTCATCCATCACATACTCTTGCTGTTGCAAATTCTTCATCGCCTCTATCTGTCTCTCTAACAGATCCACTCGATCTGATAAGATTCTCATCCAGCAGCATTTATGGCAGATACAATCCGCAGTAATCCTTAAACTCTCTTTAAACTCCCACATCTGACAAGTACGTATCACTGCAAAGGCCATTTTTGCTCTTTCACAATCTACTGACCCAGAAAATAACACCATCTTATTCCTCTACAAACACTGCCCCAGGTTATATTAATAGCTATGGCTTATATTTTAATTTTAATCAAGAGACTTCTCTCCAAAAACATATAATCAAGAAAGAGTCCACTATACTCACTACTGCAGCCTTTCTCTTGGACAGTCTTAAAACAACAATTAACTTACCTATGAACTTCACACAACAGTTCCTCCCAAGATTAGTTGTGAATTTCACTTTGTTAATTTTCCTAGATGCACTCCGATGTCCAGCGATACACTAATTCAAACAGCAAAACAGTAACTGTGCAGGTTCTCTCTCTCTCCTTCACTGTCCTCACCATGTGCTTCCTTTGTCTGCTCTTCTCCCTTTTTTAAACTGCTGTTGTTTTGACTTTTGGTGGCTTCTTGGAGATTTCTTTGAGAGCTTTTCATGATAAATGGGCAGCTAACTCTGAGCAATTTTCAAAATGCCCTAGTTTATAACCCTCATTACTTCCTCCATCTTGTTGGCCTGATGTCAATGCAATCAAATTTAAATTCAATTAGTTTTTTGGTTTCCTGGGCATATTTTTAAATTGGTTATATTCAAATCTGGTTGTCTCCACTTCACTTCAGTTTGGGTTGGTTTTTTTAATGTTAATAACCCTATTGCCAATTATCACATACTTTCAATTCTCAGTACTTTCTGGACCGTCAACTACTCAGACGCACGTGCTGTCAAAATCTCTCAACTCAGAAAAGAGCCCTTTCTCTCTCAAAGGGAGGTAGACGCTTTCGACTTCATAATACCTCCCCCCTTAATGAACCATTATAATGAAAAGGTGGCTTCATTTTTTCCCCCCTCTAGATCTTAACTTCATTATTACTGACAGATGTAGTTTGTAATCTAAAGTTACACATTTCTTCCTGATTCTGCATTTGGAATATACCAGTTCTATCTTATCTATACATGTTCTTTTATTGCATCTGCAACAACAATTTTCTGACCTGCTACATGTAAAATTTGTAAATTGAACATAAGACTGTAACAAAATATTCTCCTATTTTTGTCCTTAAATCTTTCCAAAAAAGTGAAAGGGTTGTGGTCAGTATACGCAACCATCTCCAAAATGTTAGTTATACACCTAGCAGAATGATGTAAGACCAGTACTAAACTCAATAACTTTTTTTCAATGGTAGAATATCTTCTCTGAGGACTATTGAGCTTCTTTGAATAATAACCAATTGGCCTTCCAATTCTGTCATTATCCTCCTGCATCAACAGAGCTCCAACTCTTGTATAACTGGCATTGATAGGAATTTTAAAAGGTTATAAGAAGTTTGTGGCTAAACTGGTGCGGTGGAGGGATCCAAGACCGTGGCGATCTAGGAAGATGGCTTTGCAGAGCTCCGCATCGTAGCGCAAGCGTGACTAACTTTTCAACCTGCCCAACCTAGACCAATGCGACATCCTGGGACTCCAGAAAGATTGTGGAGTCCCAAGAAACTTCCAAAAGTTAACTTGCCTTCATTTCCAGCCGTCCAGAGATGCCGAAAAAGGGAGGAGGAGCGTCCAAGGCCCAGCCGGCCGGATCCTCTGACTCAATTACTTTCCAGGCCCTGGTGAACCAGCTCACGAAATCTAGCAAGATGTTGGGATAACAGATAGAGATTGGAGCCAGCTTCTCTTCTATCATGCTGCAGGAGCATGGGCAGCAGCTGGAAAACTTTGCGAAGAGGGTGGATGAGATTGAGCACAGGGCCACCATGGTGGAAGCTGATGCCAGTTCAGCCAAGGATAGGATCCAAGCCCTGGAGACGCAGGTCCGTAATTTGCGAGATCAAGTGGATGATCTGAATAACAGGAGGAGGAGAAAAACATTTGGATCATCGGTCTGCCTGAGGGTAAGGAAGGAGAGCAGCCTGTGGAATTTATTGAGGACTGGCTGCTGAAATTCCTTAACTTGGAGGCTGGCATGAGAGGATTGAAGATTGAGAGGGCCCACCGGGTCACGGTACGGAGATCGGGTCTGGGTCAGTGTCCTCATCCTCGTCCTCTCCTGGTGCAATTCCATCACTATAGGGATAAGGAGAGAATCAGGGGACGGATCTAAAGGCCCAAATTTACGAGGGCTCTAAAATCATGTTCTTCCAGGACTTCTCAGCAGAGGTGATCCAGAAAAGAAAATCTTATGTCACTGTCAAGAGGAGACTGAGGGAGCTTAGGATTCAGTGCTCTGAAGTATCCGGCATTGCTTTGAATGACCTTACATGGATCCATACGTCTCTTTGACACGTCAGAGAAAGCAAGACACTTTGTGGACAAATTAACCTAATCTGAACAATTTAGTCCATATAAATAATAGTGTTGTTTGGGTTTGTCCTTATCGTTTTGTAAAAGAAACAGGGGAAGTCTGGTTGGAGCTTTCTTTTTCTTCCTATTGATGATTTTCTTTAAACTATGTTTGGCAGCGGTTGAGATGTGTATTTTCCATTTCTAAATTAAGATATGCCAAAGGATAAGTAGGATTACCCCTTTTTTCTGTTCTTTAAAACCTTTTTATTTTATTCATATTGGTATACTATGGAGTGTTTACTTTTCTGCTTGTATTCATGGTGCGGCTCGAGCTGGGGAAGTGAAGGTGGGTAGGATGGTTAGATGCCTACTTATGGGCAGTTTGGGATGGGTACTTGCTTCCTCTGACCAAAGAGTGCATTCCCTTATTCAGCACCATTGACACTTTATATGCTAGTTTGTTTTTTGGATTTGGCTGTTTTTAATTTTTAATAGTTTTGTAGGTTTGCTAAGTGTGGTGGTCTTAGTTTATTTAGTTTTTATGTTCATGTGACACTAAGGCTCAGTGATTTGTGGTTCAGGTTCCTCTTCTCTGGAATTTAAATGTTATTACAGAAGGTTATGGCGAATGACTTGATTAAATGGTGCACCTGGAATATCAAGGGAAGTCATTAAGAGGACGAGGGTTCTCTTCAGCTTTAGAAATGAGAAGGTGGATATTGCTTTGTTACAGGAGACACACTTGGATGATGGAGCATTTGAAATTACAACAGAATGGCTTTGACCAAGTTTACTTTTCATCATTGAATACCAGAAGTAGGGGAGTGGCTATATTGGTTAGGAAGAGCTAGCTAATAGGGACCTTTTTCTCTCTTTTCCCCCAGGTTAGGGATTTTATTCAAAAAAGACCACATATTTGACCCCTACAAATTCAACATAGAAAAGAGGGTGCTCAGTGCTAAGATTATACTTTGTCAGTACTTTATATCATCAATTGGGGGGGGTGCCTCCTCAGATGAGTTTGATTGTCTCTGCAGAGTGTGGGAGAGAGAGCTAGGTGTTGAAGTTTACTCAGAGGTAAGGGAAGATATTTGGGAAAACTCAAGAAAGATATCAATTTGTATTGCGACCCATGCCTTATAGTTGAAGATTCTCCACAGGGTCCACTTGGGCAAGTTGTTGGACGGAATCCTGAGGGACAAGATGTACATGTATTTGGAAAGGCAAAGACTGAATAGGGATAGTCAACATGGGTTTCTGCGTGGAAATCATGTCTCACAAATTTGATTGTTACTACTTCAAATAAACTGAGGATTGATGAGGGCAGAGTGGTAGATGTGATCTATATGGACTTCAGCAAGATGTTAGGCAAGGTTCCCCATGGGAGACTGGTTAGCAAGGTTAGATCTCAGAATACAGGAGAACTAACCATGTGGCTTGAAGGTAGAAGACAGAGGATAGTGGTGGAGGGTTGTTTTTCAGACTGGAGGCCTGTGGCCAGTGGAGTGCCACAAGGATCGGTGCTGGATTCTCTACTTTGTGTCATTTATATAAATGATTTGGATGCGAGCATAAGAGGTGCGGTTAAGAAAGTTTGCAGATGACACCAAAATTGGAGGTGTGGTGGACAGCGAAGAAGGTTACCTCCGATTACAACAGGATCTTGATCAGATGGGCCAGTGGGCTGAAAAGTGGCAGATGGAGTTTAATTCGGGTAAATGCGAGGTGCTGCATTTTGGGAAAGCAAATCTTAGCAGGATTTGTACACTTACTATTAAGGTCCTAGAGTGTGTTGCTGAACAAAGCGACCTTGGAGTGCAGGTTCATAGCTTCTTGAAAGCGGAGTCGCAGGTAGATAGGATAGTGAAAAAGGTGTTTGGTATGCTTCCCTTTATTGAGGTCAGAGTATTGAGTACAAGCTTTGGGAGGTCATGTTGCAGCTGTACAGGACATTGGTTAGGCCACTGTTGGAATATTGCGTGCAATTCTGGTCTCTTTCCTATCGAAAAGATGTTGTGAAACTTGAAAGGGTTCAGAAAAGATTTACAAGGATTTTGCCAGGTTGGAGGATTTGAGCTGTCGGGAGAGGCTGAACAGGCTGGGGCTGTTTTCCATGGAGCGTCGGAGGCTGAGGGGTGATCTTATAGAGGTTTACAAAATTGAGGGGCATGGATAGGATAAATAGACAAAGTCTTTTCCCTGGGGTCGGGGAGTCCAGAACTAGAGGGCATAGGTTAGGATAAGAGGGGAAAGATATAAAAGACACCAAAGGGGCAACTTTTTCACACAGATTGGTGGTACGTGTATGGAATGAGGTGGTAGAGGCTGGTACGATTGCAACATTTAAGAGTCATTTGGATGGTTTTATAAAGAGGAAGGGTTTGGAGGGATATGGGCTGGGTGCTGACAGGTGAGAGTAGATTGGGTTGGGATATCTGGTCGGCGTGGATGGATTGGACTGAAGGGTCTGTTTCCATGCTGTACATATCTATGACTCTTATGGCTCCGGACCGTTTGTCAAAATTTAAATGAGTGGTCTCTTCAGCATATCCTATGTGCAAGTCTGTACAGGCACTCTTAAACATTGTGTCTGGTCTTTTGGTAGGCTCCAAACATTTGGAGTGCTGTGGCAGGTGCAATGGAGAGGATTTTGGTTGTAAGGGTGAAGAAGGACCCGATTCCTCCTCTTCTGGGGCGGCCCAGTGTGTTCCTTGCAGATGCGCATAGTTTTAAAAAAAACGTTTTAATATCCTTACTTTCTGTGCAAGAAAGAATATCTTGCGAGGTTGGGTATCTGAAAATCCCCCAGCCCTGTCAGGTTGGTGGAAGATTGTTATGGAGCATATGCCCTTGGACTATCTCACAAGTATGGTACACCACAAAACTGAGAATTTTTATAAGATATGGCAGCCCTTGGAATACTTAGACATAGATTTCTCTGCCACACTAACGAGGGCTTTTATATAGCCGTAACATTTGTGTCTTAACAGTCCATTATCCGGGAGGAACTATGAAAGTATGAGTGTCTTGTTTGGCTGAGCTGAGTTATTACTGTTTATTAGTTTGTTGGTTATTATTTAGTAAGTGAAATAGCTAGTTTGGTTTTTTATTCTAGATTTTCCTATATATGTTTATACATTTGTACATGAGGGTGGATTGGGTTTTTCACTTGTGATGTTTTTTGTATTGTTTTGTACTTGTTGTAATATTTAAAAATCTATTTTTTTTTAAAACTGGTGCAATGGTCAATGGCTTTTAGATTTTCAGATGCCTCCTGCCAGTGTTCTGTCTACCAAAATTTCATCTTCTTCTTTAACAAATCCGTTAGCGGTGCCACCATGCTACTTTCAGTAGAATCTGTTCAGTCCCAAAAATCGAAGTAAATCTTTCTTTGAGGATGGTCATGGAAATTTCTTGATGGCCTTTGTCTTCACATTCCTCAAGATCATTCTTCCAAGTCCGATATTGTGTCCCAGGAATGTCACCTCTGCCTACATAAATTACGTTTTTGCTCAATTTAAAACAGTTTTGTCATCTGTAATCTTTCACCGAGCTCTGCCAAGTGCATTGTGATCTTTCCACGAATGGCTAAAGAGAGCACTAAATCATCCATGCAGTTGGCACAATTAGTCAATCCTGCCACAACTCTGTTCATGAGTTTTTGAAATGTGGCTGATGGGTTCTTCATTCGAAAGGGCATTAATTTGAGTTGATTTGGCTCATGTGGGGTTTCAAACACAGAAACTTCTTTTGCTTTCTCCAATAAAGGTACCGCCAATGACCACACAGTAAGTTCAACTTTGTCATATAAGCAGCTTGTCCAGCATTTTCTACACAGACCTCCAACCTTGGACTTTGGTATCAGTCTGATTTCGTTATGACCTTCCAATAATCCACATACACCTGTTGAGAACCTTTGACAACCATCAGGCTTTTGAACCAATACAATCTGCGAACTCCACTCACTTTGATTCTGTGCAACTTTAAGAGGATTAAACCTGGAAGAGTGTTGTTTTATCAGAGCAGCATTTCCTACTTTGACCTCATGCACAATAGTATTAGTCTTCCCCATTCTATTCCTTCATAAGTCCTCATTCTGCTGCAAAATAACTTGTAACTTGGTTCTTTGCCCTTGAGACAGCTCACTATTCTATCCCATTTAAGGACTTCCTCTTTATTTAACTTATTGTGAGGTACATCAAAATCAAATGATTCAGTTTCTGATTCCTCACTGTTAGGGTCAGTAACTAATGCCTGTTTCTCTGGTTCCCTGTCCCTGTCATAGTATGGTTTAAATATATTAACATGACATACCCTAAGCTGTTTTTTCCTAGATGACATTTTTACCAGATAATTCAACTGACTCAACTTTTTCTCAATATGATAGGGATGACTACACCTCACTTGGAAGGGATCTCCTATCACTGATAACAGCACCAGTGCTATATCTC
>NC_057718.1:72946230-72958963 GCF_004010195.1 Chiloscyllium plagiosum | reverse complement strand
ACAGAGCCCTGTGGAACACCATGCACCACTGACTTCCAGGCAGAATACTTTCCGTCCACTACCACTCGCTGTCTTCTGTCACCCAGCCAATTCTGTATCCAGACAGCTAAATTTCCCTGTATCCCATTCCTCCTGACCTTCTGAATGAGCCTACCATGGGAACCTTATCAAATGCCTTGCTGAAGTCCATATACGCCACATCCACAGCTCGACCCTCACCAACTTGTCTAGTAACATCCTCAAAGAATTCAATAAGATTTGTGAGGCATGATCTGCCCTTCTCAAAGCCGTGCTGACTGCGTTTAATCAAGCCATGCTCTTCCAGATTGAAAGGATTCTGAGGGATAGGATTTATGACTAACACCTTGCAGACGACAGATGTGAGACTGACTGTAATTGCCGGAGATTTCCCTATTTCCTTTCTTGAAGAGAGCAATTACATTTGCCTCCCTCCAGTCCTCAGGTACGACTCCGGTGGTGAGCGAGGATGCAAAGATCTTCGCAAGCGGCGAAGCAGTCACATTTCTCGCTTCCCAAAGCAGCCGAGGACAAATCTGGTCTGGCCCTGGCGACTTGTCAATCTTAATGTTTGTCAAAACTTTCAGCACATCAGCCTCCTCAATCTCCATCCGTTCCAACATGCTTACCTGCTCCTCAATGGTTTCATTCACTACAAGGTCCTTTTCTTTGGTAAAGACAGAAGCAAAAAACTGATTTCGGGCTTCCCCTACCTCCTCAGACTCTATACACAAGTTCCCTATGCTATCCCTGATCGTCCCTACTCTTTCTTTGATCATTCTCTTATTCCTCACATACGTGTAAAATGCCTTTGGATTCTCCCTAATCCTTCCTGCCAAGTCTTTTTCGTGCCCCCTCCTGGCTCTCCTCAGACCATTTTTGAGCTCCTTCCTTGCCTGCCTGTAATCCTGTAGAGCTGAGCAAGACCCTTGCTTCCTCCACCTTACGTAAGCTGCCTTTTTTCTTTTGACAAGAAGCTCCTCCACTCGCGTCATCCAAGGTTCCTTTAT
Source organism: Chiloscyllium plagiosum (assembly GCF_004010195.1). Lineage (NCBI taxonomy): Eukaryota > Metazoa > Chordata > Chondrichthyes > Orectolobiformes > Hemiscylliidae > Chiloscyllium > Chiloscyllium plagiosum. The sequence goes on along the minus strand of NC_057718.1, from coordinate 72,957,935 downwards.
CTTACCCCTTCTTGCCTGTCTCGGAACACATTTATGCATCACTCGCAACAACTGTTCAGGTCCTTCAGCCCCTATTACCTCTGGGAGATTGCTTGTGTCTTCCTCAGTGAACACAGATCTGAAGTACCATTCAACTCTTCTGCCATTTCTTTGTTCCCTGTAATATATTCACCTGTTTCTGCCTTCAAGGGGCCAATTTTAGTCTTAACCATTTTTCTTCCTTTCACATACCTAAAAAAGCTTTTACTAACCTCCTTTATATTTTTGGCCAGTTTACCTTCGTACCCCATTTTTTCTCTGCATAGTTCCTCCTTAGTTATCCTTTGTTCTTTAAAAGCTTCCCAGTCCTCAGTTTTCCCACTCCTCTTTGCTATGTTATCAAGCCAAAAGAGAAAAAGTATATGTTTCTAAACTTCTCTTGTCAGCCACGGCCACCCCTGCCTCCTCTGAGGATCTTTCTTTCTTTTTGGAATGAACTGATCCTGCACCTTCTGCATTACACCCAGAAATACCTGCCATTGTTGCTCCACTGCCATCCCTGCTAGGGTATTGCACCATTGAACTTTGGCCAGCTCCTCCCTCATAGCTCCATAGTTCCCTTTATTCAACTGTCCCTGGATGCTGCCTGACCTGCTGTGCTGTTCCAGCAATAAAGTTTCAACCAGAATTGCCTTCTCCCTGGTAGGCTCCAGCACCAGGTATTCATAGAATCCATCTCCTGAGGCAGTCCACAAACTCCCTTTCTTGGGGTCCAGTACCATCCTGATTCTCCCAGTTTACCTGCATTTTGAAATCCCCCATAACAACTGTAGTAATATCTTTGCGACAGGCCAATTTCAGCTCTTTATTCAACTTGCACCCTACATCCCGACTACTGTTTGGGGCCCTGTAGATAACTCCCAGGAAGGTCTTTTCTACCCTTAGAATTTCTCAGCTCTATCCATACTGATTCTACATCCCCTGATTCTAGGTCCTCCTGTACTATGGACTGAATATAATTCCTTATCAACAGGGCCGCCCCACCCCCTCTGTCTGTCGTTACGATAGCACGTATAGCCTTGAATATTCATTTCCCAGGCCCTGTCCACTTGAAGCCACGTCTCCGTTATCCCCACAACATCGTAACTGCCAATTTTCAAATGAGTCTCAAGCTCATCCATCTTATTTCTAATGCTTCGTGCATTCATATTTTTAATTTGTTACTGCCCTCACCCTTCCTATCAATCCCTATTTCACTCAACCTTACGGCATGATCCTTTTTGAGTTTTCTGCTCCATTGATGCCATTGTCTTTCTTGACTTGTTCTAACTTTCCCTTCAATTTCCTCCTTAAACTTCCAGTTTGTCCCCTCCCCACCCCCCACCCCGCTATTTAGTTTTAATGCAGCTGTGTTGCAGTGGCAAACCTGCCTGTCAGGAAGGGTTTAGAGGGATATGGGCCAAGTGCTAGCAACTTAGGTTAGAATGGTTGGCATGGACAAGTTTGACCGAAGGGTCTGTTTCCAGGCTATATATCTCTGACTCTGACATCAGCATAATTTCTTGACCCCCTCATCTGACAGTGCTGCAAACAACTCACCAACCCTGCCTAACAGCTTAGTCTGAATTAACATTACCCACAACTTCTTTGGCCAATCCATCTGCTGAGCCAATTCTTCAAATGAAATAAGGCTTCGACATCTTTTTCATCAAAATGTCATAGTGTTTTAACATATTTGTATATATCCCTATCTCTCCCTTCATCTCCAACCTTTTAAATTGACTTTCTTCCATACTGTAGGGAATCGAATCTAATCTAATCTATTTGCAACTTCTGAAGTTCAAACTCTCGCTCTTTTTGCGGAGCTAATAATTTTCTCTATCTTAATACTTTTATTTATCCTGTTCTTGTAAACATAATTCAAACAGTTTTGTTTGCTCTTCTTTTTTCTTTTGCCTCTAAGTCAAGCTGCTTCATTTTCAATTGAATTTTAGCCATTTCCAAAGATTCTGATTACTTTTCCAGTGCCTTTAAATGTCAAGCTATTTCTGTAATTGCTACTTCTTTCTTCATATTGGCAACTCCAATTCCAGCTTGCCTGCCAATTCCAGCAACTTCTTGCTCGCCTTTTGTAAAACCCCCAAAGTCACTTCTTTCACCACCAGAAAGCATTTAGTAACTGAGCGTGGCATTTCTCTCAATTTTAATCTAACCAACCACAAATAATAGGTGAGAAAATCTGTTTAAATTTCTAAGTTTTATTTAAAGAGCTAGGACACAAACCCCCAAATCTGTTTGAATCTGTCCAAATCTGTCATATCCAGTCAAGTGCTGTTCATGAACCAGTCGAGCCCCTACTTGTTTAAATCTGAGACCTGAACTCCCAATCTGTTCAAATGTGAGACGATGAGCCCCCGGTCTATTACAACATTGAGGTCAAACCTCTCTGCTAATTAAACTAAAAACCTCCAGAGAAGATAGCTTCGCCTCATAATCTGTTAAAAACGTATGATTGAAAGAAGATCCCTGATTTCCACTATATAAATAAAACATAAGTGAACACTAACAAAACTATCCCTTAGTTGACCACAATTTTATTAATATGTTCCAAAGAGACAATAATAGTAAATTAGCATTTAGTCTCTTAAAGTCCACACAGATGGTCTTCTTTCCTAGAACATAGAACAATACAGCACAGAACAGGCCCTTCGGCCCACAATGTTGTGCTGAACATTTGTCCTAGCTTAAGCACCCATCCATGTACCTATCCAATTGCCGCTTAAAGGTTGCCAATGATTCTGAGTCTGCCAGTCCCGCAGGCAGCGCATTCCATGCCCCCACCACTCTCTGGGTAAAGAACTTACCCCTGACATCCCCCCTATACCTTCCACCCTTCACCTTAAATTTATGTCCCCTTGTAACACTCTGTTGTACCCGGGGAAAAAGTTTCTGACTGTCTATCTATTCCTCTGATCATGTTATAAACCTCTATCAAGTCACCCCTCATCCTTCGCCGTTCCAATGAGAAAAGGCCTAGCACTCTCAACCTATCCTCGTACAACCTATTCTCCATTCCAGGCAACATCCTGGTAAATCTTCTCTGCACCCTCTCCAAAGCTTCCACATCTTTCCTAAAGTGAAGCGACCAGAACTGCACACAGTACTCCAAATGTGGACTAACCAAGGTCCTGTACAGCTGCAACATCACTTCACAACTCTTGAATTCAATCCCTCTGCTAATGAACGCTAATACACCATAGGCCTTCTTACAAGCTCTATCCACCTGAGTGGCAACTTTCAAAGATCTATGAACATAGACCCCAAGACCCCTCTGCTCCTCCACTTTACTAAGAACCCTACCGTTAACCCTGTATTCCGCATTCTTATTTGTCCTTCCAAAATGGACAACCTCACACTTGGCAGGGTTGAACTCCATCTGCCACTCCTCAGCCCAGCTCTGCATCATATCTAAGTCTCTTTGCAGCCAACAACAGGCTTCCTCACTATCCACAACTCCACCAATCTTCGTATCATCTGCAAACTTCCTGACCCACCCTTCGACTCCCTCTTCCAAGTCATTAATAAATTCTTCAGCCAGCCTTCCCCTTTGTTTTTTCCCTGAATCTGCTGTCTTCTCTTGGATGGTCTTCTTACTTTCTACTGAGTATTTTTAACTAACAAATGCCTTTGAAATAGATGGTGCATTCTGAGAGATTTCTTTTGAGGGTTATAACTCTCATTACTCCTACCATCTTATTGGTCCGATATGGTTAATGCAATCTAATTTAAATTCAATTGGTTTTTGGTTTACTGGGCATATTTTAAACAATTGCTTATATTCAAAAGCAGTTGCCTTAACGTTTTAAAAAGAACCCAACTTAAGCTAATGTTAATAACCTTATTGCCAGTTGTTACTTTCAATTCTCAGTACTCTCTGTGACTCTGTCAACTCTCAGAAGCACATGCTGTCAAAATTTCAACTCTGAAAAGCACCCTGTCTCCCTTCAAGGGAGCATACATGCTTTTGACTTCATAACACCTCCCCACCACTTCTTCAATGCATATACCAACTATTTCCTAGCTACAGTCAATTCTACAGAAGGCTCACTGGACTTGAATCATTGAATCACAGGAAAGGTGGATTTATTGGCAGATTCAAATCTACCTTCACCTTTTATATTTGTGTCTGCTCTTGACTGTCTTCACCCCCAGTCCACCAAAAGTGACATTGCCTTCAGCCATCATGGTCTAACAAATTTGGCACTTATTTCCTAAATTTATCCAACATTACTGTGTACCTTCTCAGATCACCTCTAAACCGACTTGTTTGATCTTCAGTTGCCATTTTTCCCAGCTTCTGGCTGGTAGTGTTCCAGAGATTTGAGTTATTGTTTAGTTGCGTTAAAAAGTGTTTTAACTGGAATCCACAAATACTCATTTGTGTTTCTATTTAAGATCTCAGCAGTTGACTGCAAGGATGCATTGGAGATGATATGTAACTTGGAGTCTGATGGAGAAGACAACCTGGCCCTCATCTTGTGCACAGCTTTCCTCACACGGCAGCTTCAGCAGGGCGATGTATACTGTGCATGGTGAGTCACTTGCCTTCTGTGGAGGTGAATTACATGATATTACAGGAACCTCTAGTTTATCTGATTGTGTGAAGACTCACCTTAATAGATGGTTCTCAAGTTTCACCAGCTCTATGAAAGCAGATTCATCATTTCCAGATGGCTGATCTTTTCAAAACTGTTTAACAATACAGAGATCCAGTCTCCTTTCAATTGGTGTTTTGGCCATGTCTGTATAGCCTGATTTAAGTGTGTTGTGTTGGCACTTTTTTCTCTGATGAACTTTAAGAGTGCTAAACAAAGGAATTTTTTTTTTTCATTTTAGGTGTTCAAAATCAGCATCAAGCACTTTCAAGCAAGAATTGCACACGCAGATATGAAGTCCTCTATAGTCAACCATATAAATGTGCTTTTAGATAACCTTATAAAAGTAATCCTAATCCATCATCACTGTAAATTCTTGCATTTGCTTTAATCTTATGACCTCAGTGATCTTGCAGTCTTTAGTGTATAGTTCCACATTGCAGATCAACGTTACCACCAAATGAGCTCCCACAAACCCACCCAGAACGAGTTGAGACTATATCCAAGCTCCACCGATTAGTGTTGAGCATACTAACCTACTGTATCCCCAAATTTCCATGTATGTTAGCTGATTAAATTGAGTAAAAGTATCTGTGCAATTGGCATTAGAACCATAGTTCTTCAGGAGTCAAACAACTTGAATAATGAGTACACTAACCTACAATGAGTTAAATTGAGACCTTATTTTGCTTTATATCAACTATATTGCTTTTTTTAAAAGAAATTATAATTGTTTTCTCTGCGAACACACAGAAATTTCCTTTAGTGCTAATTTTTTATAGAAATAATTTTGTTTGAGTTTACTTTGTTCCCAAACTTCATAAATATTAGAAAAGCAAATGTTATTGGTCTTTGTGTATCTGCATACAGTAAAGGGTTACTAGTTTCAAAGGACTAATGTTTGTAATAATGGAAGTGATGTGGTAATGTTTCACTGTGTTGTATTAACAGATAAAGTTATGGTGTTGTTTGACTTGCTCCCTGCTCTATGTTCCCGCATAGAGACCTGTGTTCCCAATGTCTGACACAAAATAGCACAAGTAGGAGAAAGTCACCCTCTACCACAGTGAATATATGATCCAGGTAGACCAGACAAGACTGGGAATTGAAGTAGCAGAGGAAGTATGCAAATAATTAAGAAGGCAAATTGACATACTTGCATTGGAAATTCAGAGAAGGTTCAGTGGGCTGATTCCTGGGCTGAATGTTTTTTCTCATGAGGACAGGTCAAGCAGGCTTGGCTTATATCCGTGGAATAATCAGATGATCTTAATGAATCAGAAGAATCTAAGGGGCCTTGACAAGGTAGATGCTGAGAGGATATATCCTCTCCTGGACAAATTGAGAGCTAGTTGACATAGTTTTAAAAATATGGGCGGCACAGTGGTTAGCACTGCTGCCTCACAGTGCCAAAGACCCGGGTTCAATTCCCCTCTCAGGCGACTGACTGTGTGGAGTTTGCACATTCTCCCCGTATTTGCGTGGGTTTCTTCCAGGTGCTCCAGTTCCTCCCACAGTCCAAAGATATGCAGGTCAGGTGAATTGGCCATGCTAAATTGTCCATAGTGTTAGGTAAAGGGGTAAATGTAGGAGTATGGGTGGGTTGCACTTCGGCGGGTCGGTGTGGACTTGTTGGGCCGAAGGGCCTGTTTCCACACTAAATAATCTAATCTAAAGTGTTTTTCCCATTTAAGACATTGTCAACTTGGACCTAAACCTGTTGGTAAAATAGAACTTTATCCACAAGGAAAAGGTATTGACAGTTTAGATGCTTTCTAATCAACCTGTCCAGACGTGTCTTGTGTATATGGGACTTGAACGTGGGCCGCCTCATCCAGAAGTAGGGCCATAATTACTGTATCATAAGAACCGTAGACAGAGTTACCGGTCAACCAAAATGCAAGCCCCCCACCCTGTCCAACTAACCCTGTTTATTTTTATTTTTATATAATTGATGAAATCTTTCCCTAGCTCTGCCAGACAATGTTGCCCACTAGTGGGCATCCATTCCTATCACCAAATCATCTGTGCATTTTTTCTATCTAGTAATCACCACCAATAAGTGACCCATGTTTCCAATTGTATAATTTATGTGCAAAGCCAATTAAGGGCAATGCACACCATCAAAGATGAGGGGGAGTGAGGAAGAGAGGAAGAGTGCTAAATCAAAATGGAGCTGGAAGGGGTGTCTTGAATTTATATATTTTTTAAATGTTTTAACCTATTTTTGTAAGCAACCTGTTCAGAGATGATGTTAGACACCACTGGAGCAGATGAGACTTGAACCTGGCTCTCCTGATCCAGGGATGGGTACACTACTAGTGCACCACAAGAGGGCCCTCTGTCTTGAGTTTGACTGTTCAGTCACCCAATACCACCTGTTTCCCTGTTTAATTAAAAACTGAATAAATATAATCAATTAACCCTAGACAGCAGCATTAACTCTTGCTATATTGATGTGGATAAGGAGGAATTTATTTTCTCAGATAGTAGTGTTTAGAATTATCTTTCCCAGTGAACTGGTTATTGATTACATTCAAGGCTGAAGTTGATGTTTGCTCAACAAGAATGTCAAGAGTTATGAGATCAGGTGGAAATGTGGAGTTAATATCACAATCAGATCAACTGTTACTATCAACTGTGGCTAAGGTTCAAAGGACTGTTTGATCTTCTGCTCTTCATTTCTTATGTTCTTTCTTACATCTGCACCCCAGACCTGACGCTTTAATCTTACATGTCCACGCCATTGTTTATGCTCCACACAAGCTTCCTTCCATTCCCCCTTCATCTAACCCTATCTACATGTACTTCTGTTCCTTTCCCCTTAATATCTAAATGAATCTTTAAATTATAGGTACAGTACAGAAATAGGTCATCTGACCTATTGTGCTTGTGCTGTTTGGAGCTGGATGATGAATTCCTTGCTCCTCTTCATTTCAGTAGTTTCTTTCCTTCTAATAATTTTCTTTTGAACAGTTCTATTGAATCCATTTCTGCCACTCTCTCTCACCACATCATTGATCACCAAATCATTGATCACCAAAACTCATTCTTAAAAAGACAAGTTCCTTATATTGCATGTAGTCTATCTATTTGACAGTCCACTTAAAAGTAGGGTCCCCTTCTATGATTAGAAAAAGTTTCTCTGTAATTACTCCATTATAAATATTTATGATCTTGACCACATTTTAATAAAGCTAATCTTGAGCTAATAAAACTATTCAGCTCAACTATACTTTGTCTCACCGTTCTCATGTCCACCCTTCTCAACTTGGTTTGTTCACGCAATACTTATTTCTACATCTTTACGTTAATTATAAATCTATTCGCTAATCTAAAATTTCAAATAGAAAGAAATGCTTCCTCATTGTATATTGTCTCCGCTTTGATTAACAAAACTTCTTTTGAAATACATACTAACAATTTTATTTATGATGACACCTAATGAGCATGCAATGGAAGCATTTTTCTAATTACGTCCTTCCATAATCTTAAAGATCTCTAGTAGATCAACCACAACTTGTTCTCCCTCTGGAAAAGAGTTCTAACTTGCAAGTCAAGGATATAGTTTTAGTGCTAGTAAAGAGTCATAGAGATATACAGCATGGAAACACACCCTTCGTTTCAACTTGTCCATGCTGGTCAGATATCCCAAACCAATCTAGTCCCACTTGCCGGCACCCAGTCCATATCCCTCCAAACCCTTCCTATTCATATACCCATCCAGATGCCTTTTAAATGTTGCAATTGTACCTCTTCGTCTGGCAGCTCATTCCATACACGTACCACCCTCAGAATGAAAAGTTGCCTTTTAGGTCTCTTTAATATCTTTCCCTTCTCATCCTAAATCTATGCCCTCTAGTTCTGGACTCCCCCACCCCAGGGAAAATACTTTGTCTGTTTATCCTATCCATGCCCCTCATAATTTTATAAACCTTTACCTCAGCCTCCAAAACTCCAGGGAGACAGACCTCTCACTATTCTCCAACCCTGGCAACCTCTCCCTATTCTCCAACCCTGGCAACATCCTTGTAAATCTTGTCTGAAGCCTTTTCGGTTTCACAACATCCTTCCGATAGGAAGGAGACCAGAATTGTTCACAGTATTCCAACAGTGGCCTCGCCATATCCTTGTGAATCTACTTTTGGGCTTTATTCAGAATTTATCTATGCCTTATATAGTATAATAGAAGAACAAAAGAGAAATGCAGCACAGGAGCGGCCCTTAGCCTTCCAAGCCTGTGCCAATCATCATGGTCTTACCTAAAAGCCAAACCTTTATTCTGTCCATATCCCTCCCTAGTCATGTAACCGTCCAGATGCCTCTTAAAGGTTGCCAATGTGCCTGTTTCCACCACCTCTTCCAGGCTCCTGCCATTCTGAAAAACCTCCCTCACCCTGAACCTGTGCCCCCTTGTAATTGAAACTTTAACCATAGGAAAAGCTTCTGACTATCCACCCTATCTATGCCTCTCATAATTTTGTAGACCTCAATCAGGTCTTCTTTCAGCTACTATCTTTCCAGTGAAAATATTCTCAGTCTTTTTAACCCCTCGATACCAGGCAACATCCTGGTGAATCTTCTCTGCATACTCTCCAAAGCTTTTATGTCCTTCTGTTAGTGTGGCAAGCAAAACTGCCCACAGTATTCCAAATGCGACCGAACAAAGGTTTTATATAGCTGGAACATGGTTTGCCAATTTTTGTACTCCATATACATGCCATATGCCTTCTCAATAATCTTACCCACCTGTGTTGCTATTTTTAGGGAACTGTGGACCTGCAAGCCCAGATCCATCTGTATTTTAATGTTCCTCAGGGTTCTGCTGTTTACAGTATAATTTGCACCTAAATTTGATCCTCCCAAATAACCTGAGCTATGCACAATACTTCCAATCATAGTCTAAAAGCAGCTTATAAATAAGTTTCCCTGGTAATGAATTCCAGTGCTTGGTCTGCTTTGTCCTTGCTGTTGCTACTTGTCGTGATTCATATATCTGTTCCTCTACCCCATTTAGACTCTCATCCAAGAAGTGTGTGACTTCTTTATTCTTCAAATGTGCCATCTCTCATTTCCCCCTTTTAAAATGTATTCACCAAATGCTTACCTATTTAGTGTTTTTGTTAGTAATAATTCTTTATTTTATCATATTTTCTTCAGTGTTAAGGTTCACCCTTCAGTTTAGAATCATTCACAGATTTTGAAACTGTTCTTCTGATTCTCAGTTCCAAATTGTTTATAGATTGTGAACAGCTGTGATTCCAGTGTCAGTGCACGTGGAGCATTGTTATCCATCAACTGCTATGCAGAGTAGCTACTCTTGTTTTTTTTCTGTTTTGTAGCCAGCTAGCAATCCATGCTCCTCATTATCCCTTGACACCATATGCTCTGGTATTTTGAAATCAGTAACAACTAAATACTTTTGATTTCAGGGAACTGACACTCTTCTGGAGCAAACTGCAGCAACGGGTGGAGTCTTCCACACAGACCTTTCTGGAATGCTGTCAGCAATTCTCTATGTTGTCCAAAACAGTTTATCATATATTCTTTCTTATTAAGGTCATACAATCAGAGGTATGAATAATCTATTGTGCAAAGTTCCATTGCATGCTATGTTTGAGAACTATTTGTCAGTCATTTTTGCTTTGAACATATATTAGGGAAAACGTTTGGTTATGAGGGCAAAGAGCAAACTGTTGTAAACTGGCCCATGTTTTCAGCAGTTAAACACCTAGAGAACCTAACTTCTGCATATTGTACAAAGATAATTACAGTAAGAGTAAAGAAATTGCACTCAGGACATCTTTCACATTCTCAGGATTTCTAAGAACATTCCAAACCGTTTCTTTTGAAATATAATCATAATTGTTTTGTAAGTAAGTATATGTGCAGAACAAGATCCCACTACAGCATATTAAATAACTGCCAGCTTGGCTTTTAGGTAATTTAATCAATAAGGTTATAGGTCTAGAAAATTTAACTGCCCCCTCTTCAAAAGGCCCAAATGAATCTTTCATAAACAGTTGGAGGGTAAATAGACTGACATTTTTGGTATTTTTCCAAAATTTGGCAGTTTGCCATTGTAGATCTGAGTACTACATTGAAGTATTAGCTTAGGTTGTACGGAAAAGTCCTGATTATGTTGGTTTGAATCCACAGTCTTTGACTCAGGCAGAGTACTACCAAGGCTAATATTAAAAGATGGATAACGAAATTGATTTTGTCCCCAAGACAGTCATCAAATAGATGTAACATTAAGTAGGTACAGTTTTGTAACATTCTACTTAACTTTATTGAAGTCAATAACCCTCCTCAAATCAGTTTCTGTTCATTTTTGTATCCTTGGCAATGGTTAGCTAATAATATCATGTAACAGCCATTGCCACACATGCTGTGATTTGAATGTTCAAATTATAAATTTACCAGTTTGGTTTAGAAAATGATAACCTATTGTATGGATACTTTGACCAAGGAAGTACCTTGGAATTAAACAAAAAGAAGGAAACTGCATTATTGGAAATCTGAAGTGAAAATAGTGTGTGTTACAAGTAGACTATTTGAGAGAGATTATTTATTAGAAAGGGTCACCGGACCAGAAATGTTAACTTTAATTTCTCTTCCCAGATGCTGCCAGACCTGCTGAGCTTTTCCAGCAATTTGTGTGTTTCGGATTTACAGCATATGCAGTTCTTTTGGTTTTTCGGATTATTTGAAGAGCCATTTATTATTCAGAACCATTTGAAGAGTGCACGTGCATACACACACAATCTTTTTTTTTCTCAAGATGTTTTTGGATCTGCTATGTATTTTTAGAATTTCCTGTTTTCGTTATACTGCTTTAAAATTGACTGCTTTGTCAACTACATTTCCTATTGCTGAAAATGTGTTGCTGGAAAAGCGCAGCAGGTCAGGCAGCATCCAGGGAACAGGAGAATCGACGTTTCGGGCATAAGCCCTTCTGGAATGAGGAAAGTTTGTCCAGCAGGCTAAGATAAAAGGTAGGGAGGAGGGACTTGGGGGGAGGGGCGTCGGAAATGTGATAGGTGGAAAGAGGTCAAGGTGAGGGTGATA
>NC_057718.1:72927963-72945436 GCF_004010195.1 Chiloscyllium plagiosum | reverse complement strand
GAGGCTGAACAGGCTGGGGCTGTTTTCCCTGGAGCGTCGGAGGCTGAGAGGTGACCTTATAGAGGTTTATAAAACTGTGAGGGCCATGCATAGGGTAAATAGACAAGGTCTTTTCCCTGGGCTAAGGAAGTCCAGCACTAGAGGGCATAGGTTTAAGGTGAGAGGGGAAAGATTTAAAACGGACCTAAGGAGCAACTTTCTCACACAAAGGCTGGTGGATGTATGGAATGAGCTGCTAGAGGAATTGGTGGAGACCTTCAGGATGGGTATGAATAGGAAAGGTTTAGAGAGATAGGGGCCAAATGCTGGCAAATGGGACTAGATTAGGTAAGGATATCTGGTCGGCATGGATGAGTTGGACCGAAGGGTCTGTTTCCATGCTGTACATCTCTATGACTCTAAAATTCTCATGTCAAGAATGTGAGGAAGGAGAGTGAATACAGACAGACTAGGGAACATTTCTGAGCACAATGGGTGATTCTTATGTAGCAAGTCGGGTCAGAGATTCTTATTGCTATGGCAACATGGCCTAAGGAACAGGAAATGAACTCTTCACTGTTTCATAGTGATGCGTCATGGCTTCCAAACGGCCTCAACTATTAGAATGAATCCCTACAGTGTGGAAACAGGCCATTCGGCCCAACAAGCCCATACCAACCCTCCGAAGAGTGACCAATCCAGACCCATTCCCCTAACCTATTATTCTACATTTACCCCTGACTAATGTGCCTAACCTACACATTCCTGAATACAATAGGCACCTAACCCGCACATTTTTTGGATTGTGGGAGGAAACCGGAGCACCCGGAGGAAACCCACGCAGACACGGGGAGAATGTGCAAACTCACACAGAGAGTCGCCTGAGGCGGGATGCCTGCATTTCCTCAGATTCTAATTATAAAGAAGATTGAAAGTTAACAGACCATTTATTGGCAGTGAGGAATTAAAATCTGAATTTAGGCTGTTGTCAGGAGCAACCATTTAATACATTCCCTTACTAACAACAAAATGGCTTCTTAATGCAAGTAACATAACAAAATGGCTTCTAAGCTGCAAATTGACAATTCTGTTTAAAATGGGTTTTAACTCTGCTAAAAGCTGCATTCCTGAACTATCTGAACCAAAGATTAACAGACAATGCTTCCTTCACAATATGGAATTAACTAAGCTAGATAGGACATTAATAACCATCCCAGCTAACCTTGGAGACACAGGTGCTGAGAGATAAAATGTGCAAAATGAAGTTAGTTCTCATGAAGTATCATTGGCTTAACCTTATATCTATAATGCCATTTTATTGGATTCGCTCTGTAATTATGGCTGTACTATTCCTTAAGAACCATATAAAAATTGTTTTTGTTTTAAGCCATTTGCGCAGTTTCTCCAAGGCACACAGAAGTGTTTATCCTCTGTGTTGCTGGACAATGTGAGCCTGGCCATGGTAATAAAGTGTGAGATCTTGCAGAACTAGACTGAATTGCTGGTGTTTATTTGATCAGTCACGGAACTAAGGGACCCCTCCCGTGGGTCGAGATCTTCATCAGGATCTTAAAGTACATTTCCTAAGTTCAAGTAACTTTGTTCTTACACTTCCGGCTAATCATAAATATTGGTTGTAATTGATTTGGGTCTGACCAGTAAAAGGCTCCAAAGTGAGTCATAATGTGTTTTCCATGTCAATGTGGCCTGGTGAGCCATGAATATTGTTTATACACAGTGGAATCATGTATAAAAATGAACATCTGAAACACTTCCTGGTTCTTATACATCAGCTTGAAATACAATGAAACACATAACTTTGGAAAGAGCCATCCAGTTCTATAAATACTTAAAAAGGAAAAGAGCGAGGGTGGAATCTTTCAGGGTCTGAGCGTCATAGACAATCACAGAATCATACAGGACAGAAGAGGCACTTTGGCCCATTCAGTCAGCACTCACAAAAAAAAGCCCCCTCAATCTCCATAAATGCCACTTTCCAGATCTTGGCCCATAGCCTTGGATGTTAAGATATGTCAAATGTTCTTCCATGCAGTGGACTCAAAATGATGTCTCTGTTTACTCTCCACAGATGCTGCCAGACCTGAGTTTCTCCAGCAATTTCTGTTCTTGTTCCAGATTTCCAACATCTGAAGTGCTTTGTATTTTTGCTTTCTATCCATCCTGTCTCACTTTATACACCCCAGTCACATCCTCTCTCAGCCTTCTCTGCCCCAAGTAAAACATCTGAGCTTATCCACCTGTCTTCACAGCTAAATTACTCCATAGCAGGAAACATCCTGGCCAATCTGCTTTGCACCCTTTATAATGCAATCACATCCTTCCTACAGTGTGGAAACATAATATTCCAGCTGTGACCTAACCAAAGTCCTGTACAGCACCAAAACATCTCTCTGCTCTTAAAATCTATCAGTATAATCTCAACTGATAAAGCTAAATGTCCTGTATGCCTTCTTAAGCATGCTATTAGCTTGTTGTTCTGTCTTCAGGGATTTGTGGATGAAGACTCCAAGATGCTCTGTTCCTCTGAGCTTCCTAGTGTCTTGCCATTCACTGAGTACTCCCTTGTCTTGTAATTTTTCTTTCAAAATGCATCATCTCACACTAATCAGGGTTAAATTTCATCTCCCACTGATTTGCCTATCTGACCAATCCATCTATATCCTCACTGTTAACCACCCGGCAAAACTTTGTATCATCCGCAAACTCACTTATCATCTCCCTCACATTTTCTTCAATATCATTTACACATAAAATGAACAATACAGGATGTAGCAATGATTGCTGTGGTATATCACTGGACACCGGCCTCCAGTCACACAGCCTTCTACTGCCACTCTGTCTCCTCGACCACTCATCCAGTTTTGGGTACTGCTGCATTTATTCCTAATTAACACGCTTTATGCCTTTACTGAATTACTTCCAAACATCCATGTATTCAAATCTACCTTGAATAACCACCTATTATTTCATTAAGGAATACATTCAAGTCAGCCAGATATGGTTTACCTTTTAATGAATTAACTTTAGTAATACTTGACTAATTTGTGTCTTTTCCTGATCGAAAAAATGTTTCTCATCTATTGGTACCGTCAATGGACTAATTGGACTACAGTTCAATCTGCTCCCTTTTCCTGAATATTAGTATAACATTGGCACCACTCCAGTCCTCTGGCACTACTCCTTCAGTCAATGAAAATTAAAGGATTGAGACAATACCTTTGTTATTTCTATCTTTACTTCTTTCAGCAGTCTAGTAATAAAGTTATTCAGGAAATATGCCACCCAATCTGTGTGAGATAGCAAGAGGGATGCCTTTTCAGCTCATATCCAGACAAAGTTCCTAGTGTGTGGTGTTTTCCCCTTGTATGTCAGTTTCATAGATTTGCCTATATGCAATGCATGAAGGAAAAGAATGTAATTCAAAGTAGTAATAGTAATCTGAGTGATTGGATTGTTGTCACAACTTTTTTTTCCATATTCCATGTGAAAGAAAATTGCTGAATGAAGGGTTTTTGTATTAATGTATATCTGATATTAAATTTATCTTGCGCTCAGCGAAATCAACCATACTGTTCAACTGGTCTTTAAAATGTATGTTTTGTGAGGAGGTAATTTCCTGAGTAGAATAATAGAATATGATAATGCAGGTAGACACCATTTTGCCCTTTGGGCAACAACCCTCTGAAAAGCTTCCCAACCAGACCTGTCTCTCACCTCATCCTGTATGCCTGCTTTTACCATGCTAATTCACGTTGCCTGCACATCTGTGGACACTTCAGGACAATTTAGCATGGCCAGTCTCTTTCCATGAGAGGAAACCAGAGCATCGAGAGGAAACCTATGCAGACAAGAGGAGAATGTGTAAGCTCCACATACCATCACCCAATCAAATTGGGATCAAACCTTGGTGCTCTGAGGCAGCGGTGGCTAACCAATGTGCTATCCCAAGTAGCAAATGCATAATATTGTTCTTGAGTGAAAATGAATTCTGGATACTGACTGTATGGGAAGGCACACATTGGAGTAATGCATGGAATACTTGAAAGAACTAGCATCCTGAAAGTTGTACCATGTACACCTTGTTGGTACTAAATCTTTAATTATGCTATGTGGAGACCTTTTGGGGGAAAAAGAATAAATGTTAGTCAAATATAGTGCAGAGGAAGATGGCAGTGGTTGTTTGACATCAATGATCACAGTAATAGGATATATCTGTCGGAGTTCTTTGTGGGTAGATATTTGCAAACAGCCTGTTCAGACATTATTACTTATAACTGGAGCATGTGTAAATTGAACACAGGCTGCCTTGCTCAGAGGTAGGGACACCACCATTGTGCCTCAAGAAATCAGTTTCTCAGGGTATGTACTTTTAATCAGCATGTTCAGATATATTGTGACGTATCTCGAGAGCAGGTGAGGTTTGAACCCAGGCCCTCTGAATCAGATATAGAAACACTATTATTGTGCCACAGTGCCCTAATTATTTCCTGAAGGTGGGTATTCTGTAATCAGCTTGTCCAGAGATGTCGTTACACACTTCTGGAGCAGGTGGGACTTGAACCTGGCTCTCCTGGTCCAGATGTAGGGACATTACTATTGTCACAAGAGCCGTTAGTTTCTCAGGATAGTGTGGTAGGCTCAATCATAGTCAGTGCTTCATCAATAATCTTCCCTCTAACTTGAGTTCATTGCAATGTTAAGTAACATTCTCAATCCTCCGATACTTCAGCAGCTCCACCCTGGAGGCTTCCTGCCTCTATTCCTGATCAAGGGCTTTTGCCCGAAACGCCAATTTTCCTGCTCCTTGGATGCTGCCTGACCTGCTATGCTTTTCCAGCACCACTCTGAACTAAACTCTGGTTTCCAGCATCTGCTGTCCTCACTTTTGCCATACCCAAATGCAGTAAGGTCTGGACAACACGTGTGCCATGTAGGTGTCAGCTATTTCCATCTCCATGAAAAGAGAATCTAATCAGCAGCCCTTGATATTCATTGGCATTCCTGTTGATGAATCACCGACTATCAACTCTTTGGGTGTTACAGTTGACCAGAAACTGAACTGAGTTAGCCATATAAATACTATATTACAGGAGCAGGTCAGAAGCTAGGAATTCTTTGGTATGTAAGTCAACTGCTGATCCAGCAAAGCCAATCCACAATCTACAAGACACAAATCAGGACTTTGATGGAATGTTGCTTATTTGCCTAGATGACTGCATGGAGAAAGTGAGAACTGCAGATGCTAGAGATCAGAGTCGAAGAGCGTGGTGCTAGAAAAGCACAGCCAGGTAAAAACAATGACTGCAGATGCTGGAAACCAGAGTCTAGATTAGAGTGGTACTGGAAAAGCACAGCCAGCATCCGAGGAGCAAGAGGGTTGACATTTTGAGCATAAGCTCTTCAGGAATGAAGGAATGGCCTAGAAGGGCTAAAAGATGGAAGGGGGTAGGGCTGGGGGTGAAAGTAACTGGAAATGCGATCGATGGGTGAAGGCGATAGGTTGGCGAGGAGGGTGGAGTGGATAGGTGGGAAGGACAGTTCAAGAGGGTGGTGCCGAGTTGGGAGGTTGGAACTGGGGTAAGGTGAGGGGGAGGGGAAATGAGGAAACTGCTGAAATCCACATTGATCTCATGTAGTTGGAGGGTCTCAAGGCAGAAGATGAGGCATTCTTCCTCCAGGCAACAGGTGGCTAGAGTTTGGCAGAGGAGGCAGCCCAGGACTTGCATCTCCTTGATGGAGTACGAGGGGGAGTTAGTGTTCAGCAATGACTCAGTAGATGACAAGTGTGGGAGTACAGGTGAATCTCTTGTCAAATGTGAAAGGATCCTTTGGGGCCTTGGACGGAGGTGAGGAGAAGTGTGGGTGCAGGGTTTCGCACTTATTGCAGTGGCAGGGGGAGGTGGAGGGTGTGTTGGTGGGGGGCATGGACCTCTCAAGGGAGTCACGGAGGGAATGGTCTCTCCGGAACACACTGGTGGGGAGGAAAATATGTCCCTGGTGGTGAGGTCTGTTTGTAGGTGGCAGAAATGGAGGAGGATGATCCAGTGTATCCGGAGATTGGTGGGGTGGAAGGTGAGGACCGGGGTGGGTTCTGTCCTTGTGGTTGGAGGGGTGGGGTTCAAGGGCAGAGGTGCAAGAATTGGAGGAAATGCGTTGGTGGGCGTCATCAAGCACGTGTGAGGGGAACTTGTGGTTTTTGAAGAAGGAGGCTACCTGGGATGTTCTATGGTAGAATTTGGAGCAGACGTGGCAGAGACAGAGGAATTGGGAATGAGGGATAGCGTTTTAACAGGACGCAGGGTGGGAGGCAGTGTAGTCCAGGTAGCTGTGGCAGTAAGTGGGTTTGTAGTAGATGTCAGTGTTAAGTCAGTTTCCAGAAATGGATGAGAGGTCCAGGAAGGGGACGGAGGTGTCTGCAATGCTCCAGGTGAGCTTGAGAACGAGGTGGAAGGTGTTTGTAAAGTTGATGAATTGTTCAGCCTCCTCGTGGGAGCGTGAGGTGGTGCCGATACAGTCATCGATGGCACCATTCACCACCTTATACTCGGCTACAATGTAGCTATGGAAGATGGACTGTTCCACGTACCTGACAAAGAGGTAGACAAGGCTGGGGGCCCATGTGGGTGCCCGTGACTATCCCTTTAGTTTGGGAGGAGTGGCAGGATTCGAAGGAGAAATTGTTGAGGGGTGAGGACCAGTTCAGCCAATCGAATATGTCAGTGGAAGGATACTAGTTGGGTTAGCAGGAAAAGAAGAAACGCGGGGCTTGGAGGTCTTTGTCATGGTGATGGATGTGTGCAGGGACTGGATGTCCATCGTGAAGATGAGGTGTTGGGGGCTGGAGAAAGCAATGTCATGCAGGAGGTGGAGGGCATTGATGGTGTCCTGAATGTATGTGGGGAGTTCCAGGACCAAGGGGAGCAGGACAGAGTTTGTCTCGGCCTGCTGCTGCCCCACCAGTGGGTTGACCAGGGCTGTCAGGCTTGTGAAGTTTTGGTAGGAGGTAGAATCAGGTGATGTGGGATTCCCGGAATATGAGGTTGGAGGCTATTGGTAGGAGATCACCTGAGGTGATGAGATTGTGGATGATCTGGGAGTTGATGGTTTGGTAATGGGAAGTGAGTTCGTGGTCAAGGGGGCAGTAGGAGAAGGAGTCCATGAGTTGGCACCTGACTTCAGGGGTGTAGAGGTTGGTGCATCAAACTACCACTGCGCCCACCCCCTTTGTTTGATGGTAAGGTTTGTTTGGACTGGAGGACCTGTCCATCTTCCTTCCCATCTATCTGCTCCCCCTCCTCTCCAACCTATCATCTTCACCCCCACCTTCATCTACCTATTGCGTTCCCAGCTACCTTCCCCCAGCTCCCTCCCAATCATCTCTCAGCCCCTTTGCCCCCCTTCCAATTCCTGATGAAGAGCTTGTGCTCAAAATGGCAACCCTCCTGCTGTTTGGATGCTGCCTGACCTACATGACTGCATCTCCAGCAACACTCAAATCCAGAACAAAGTCGCCCCTTTTGATTGACATCTCATCTAAAACCTTTGAAGTTAACTCCCTATGCCACTGATGCACAGTAGCAGCAGTCCTTCTACAAGCTGTTGATTAATCAGATGTTCTGATGGGCTGTTATAAAGTTTCCATGAATCCGAAACCTTGTTCCCATTAGTTAAAGTTGTTAATCTGGGAATTACCGGGATTTAATGTATATGGCTGACACAGGTGTTTTTGGCCAATTAGGAAGTTTATCAACTGATAATTGATATGTAGATGCTGCAATAAATGATTCTGGTAAAAATCAAGAAAAGGAAAATTTTGCAGAATTTACAGGGATAGAAGAACCAACTGGATAGATCTGTCTGTGGTATGATTCTGTTAGAATACGTGTATTGCAGTTAACAGGCTTTATGTCTCTGCTGTATTCTATAAGCTGTGCTAAAGCACATCCACAGCTAACTAGCAAATATACACAACATTTGATCTCCAACTCTGTTACTCCAGCCATAGAGGAGGTCAAGTTTTCTATTAATGAATTCTGTTAACAACAAGGGTGCCACATCTGTGCTATCTATTACATGTTTTAAGTTGTAAATGTCTGTTATATCAGTTGTATTGTGTTTTGGACTGAAGGTTTTGACTATTCTAAGCAGCTGACGGCTACAATCTATAATGAGTTAAGATAAAAAAAGTTAAAACCTTAATTTATTTTTATCCACAAGTACATACAGCATAACGTTTTATCAAATCTGAGCAGTAACTTTTATATAAGACTGTGTTTTTCTTCACAGGCAGGAGAAGCTGGACTATCAGCTTGTATTGAGCTCTGTGTGAGAGCACTACGCATGGAATCAAATGAAAGTCCCACAGTGAAAACGTCAATTTGCAAGACAGTATCATGCTTGTTACCTGATTATTTAGAGGTCAGACGTGCATGCCAGCTTACCGAATTCCTGTTAGAACCTACGGTGGAAGCGTATTATGCTGTTGAGACTTTATACAACCAGCCAGATCAGAAATATGACGACGAAAATGGTCCAATTCCTAACTCATTGAGATGTGAACTCTTACTGGTTTTAAAAACACATTGGCCATTTGATCCTGAATTTTGGGATTGGAAAACTCTGAAGCGCCATTGTCTTGCATTGATGGGCGAGGAAGCATCCATTGTGTCTTCCATAGATGAACTTAATGACAGTGACCTCTTTGAAAACAATGATAGCCATCTTGAAGTTGCTCCAAAAGAGCATTCACTGAATGGACTTCCTAAATTTTACAGCGATGTGATAAAAGTACAAAATACTTCATCTGAAGAAATCAAAATTAAGGAAAAAGATAAAATTGAGAAAGGTATGGTGTCTGCCAGGTTTAAAAATTGGCAGGCCTACATGCAGTATTGTGTATTATGTGACAGAGAGTTTCTGGGACATCGAATTATCCGTCATGCTCAAACGCATATAAAAGAGGGAAACTATTATTGCCCCATATGTGCCAAAAGTTTTAAGAAAAAGGAGATTTTTGTTCCACATGTTACATTTCATATTAAGCAATCTTGTAAAGAACGACTGGCTTCTATTAAACCAAAAAGAAGAGTTGGAAGACCTCCTAAGAACTTGACCGATATTAGTGTTCCAAGTAAAAAGATATTGGAGATAGACAAGCAGGACCATCGTCCAATAAAAAGGAACAGCATATATAGTGAGGATTTTGTCGTTTTCAGTGATAGTGATGGCTCTGATGATGAGGGCAAAGACAAATCATACAAACCTGCAATCATGATTACACAAAAAGTGGACTGCACTGAAGATTATAACTGCCCTGTAACTACCTGTACAAAAACATTTAAATATTTTAAAAATTTAATTGCACACGTGAAAGGTCACGGTAATGAAGAAGAAGCAAAACAATTTCTTAAAATGCAGAGTAATAAAGTTGTATGTCAGTATTGTAGGAGACGTTTTGTCAGTGTTTCTCACCTTAATGAACATTTGCAAATTCATTGTGGCCCTAAACCTTATGTCTGTATACAGCTGGAATGTAATGCAAGCTTTGGTACATATTCTGAATTGGTAGGACACCGGAAAGTGCATGCATTGTTCAAAGCTAAATGCATGTTTCAGAATTGTGGAAGAGTTTTTACCGAGTCTTATTTGTTGTATGATCACGAAGCACAGCATTACCATAATTCCTCATATACTTGCAAATTCTCAAACTGTGGAAACATTTACTACTCCCAGAGTGAATTGCAGAAGCATGAAGTTGGTCATGTCACGCAGGCTTGTGTGAAAATTGAAGCTGGAAGTGGTTCACCTTTTGAAACAAAACAGCTTGCTCCAAATAGAGCTGATCAGATAGACCAGCTATTGAAGATGAAAGATGAGCCATGCAATCAGCCTGACACCTACCAGAATGGTTTTGCTACTGATTGTGTTGCAGGTGAAATTGTTGAATCCAAATCTTCCATGTCAGAAAAACTAAATGCTTTGCCATCCAGCAGAGAACGGTGCCATCTTCCAAAAGCCACATACACTGGTCTGACTGTGAAGAATGAAGAGATCAACATGGATCAAACGCATTGTGTTTTGCCAAAAGCAATGTTTAAAGGGGAGGGCACCCTTATTTCCCCATTACCTGAAGAAACGGAACCTGGTGAAGTAACAAAATCGGTTCAAATGTTCAGCTGTAAAGTTGATGGCTGTAGTCGAAGCTATGCTTCATCACGCAGTGTCAGTAAACATATTAAGGCTACGCACCCTGAGTACTATGAAACACTGAAGAAACAGCAAGACCTATCAAAAATCCAACAAATTAGAAATCCCTCAAAATGTCAAAATCAGGAAAGCCCTCCAAGCTCATTGTGTTTTTCAACTGAGGAAAGCTTAGATATAACACATGAAAGCACCTTGAACACAGTATGTGCTATGTATCAACCTATTACCAGTGTTTTAACAGTTGAAAGCGATCATGTATCCCAATCCAGGAAAAAAAAGCACACACACAATAAGCGTGCAAAATGGCCTGCAATAATCAAGGGTGACAAATTTATCTGTAGCAGGTGCTACAGAGAATTTACAAATCCTAAATCTCTTGGTGGTCATTTGTCACGTCGAGCTATCTGTAAACCTTATGACAGAAAAGAAAGTTCTTCAGTTGTGGAGCAGAAGAGTGGACAGGCTTTATACAAAACAGAAAAGGTTATTTCACCAGATGCGTTTGTCCATCAGGAACCTGAACCTCCCTGTGTCACAGATACATTCTTGTCAGGGGAAACATTTCTTCAATCATTGGAAATGGCGGACCATACAGCTCCATTTGCTACCCATGAACTTTTTCAACCAACACAGCAGAACAGCTACAGTTCTGCATTTGGGCCAAACAAGAGTCCCCAGGTCCCTGGTCTTCCTGGAACATTTGAGACTGCAGTAATTCAACAAACCTTTCAACCTAATTTTGAAATGAGGACTGTGGAGGGCAGCCCAGTCAACATCAGTATGCCACAAGCACTAACAACTATCTGTAGCCCAGGTTCATTTGTGGCTGGTGAAGACTTATCACTCAGCACTGAAGTTCCATCAATGATAGATTCAACTAAAGGCTCAAGGCCCTATTCACCTTGTGAGCCCTTGCAGCAGGCACTCGAATCCAGTTTTTGTTCAGGAGCAACTTTTGTTGACAATGAGATTGCCCCTCAAAATTTGGAAAGCAGTTGTGAGCCAACTATCTTTTTCACTAATGGCATCCTCCCTAGCATTAATAGCAATCATAACTCATCTCTCTCTGAACACTCTAAGACATCAGATATATGCATTGCTGAACTGCTGTTGGCCTTGCAAAATCTAAATTTGGAATATGACAAACTTTACAAGAATGATGCATCTTGCCCTACCTCAAGTTCAGGGACACCGATTTCTTCCATGAACATCATGACACACACATCAATGAGTAATTGTGTCAATACTCCAAATACAATCAATAAATGTTTGACAGACACACAAACAAATACATCAGTGCCAGCTGCTGAAAATGGCAAAGAGCTGAAAGTGAATCTCATTAAGCCATTTATCTGTCAGGAAGGTGGCTGTATCTATAGTGCAATGACTAAAGATGCTTTGACCAACCATTATGTCAAAGTGCATCAGTACTCCAAGGAACAGATAATGGAAATGAAGATGTATCAGACCAGATTTGCTCCATTTCGATGCCATGTTCCTAACTGCCAGAAAACATTTACAAGAAATTCTAATCTCCGAGCCCACTACCAATCGATGCATCAGGTAACACGGGAACAGCTAGTAAAACTGAGAATTAAAAGAGCATACTGTAGGAAATCAGATGGCCCTCATAAAGCAGTAGATAATGTACCATCATCACAGGCAATCATTTCTCAACCCAGAAGTGATGGGTTGCAGGAAA
Organism: Chiloscyllium plagiosum; assembly: GCF_004010195.1. NCBI lineage: Eukaryota > Metazoa > Chordata > Chondrichthyes > Orectolobiformes > Hemiscylliidae > Chiloscyllium > Chiloscyllium plagiosum. The sequence continues at coordinate 72,933,528 of NC_057718.1, read as the reverse complement.
ATGAATCCAGTGAACTGCATAAATTGGAACCAGTAACTGGACATAATGAGATTAATTCAGAAATTAATCTCCATTTACATAATTCTCCGAATGCAAAAACTGTTCTTTATAACCATACAATGTCACAGAGTAGCTCAATGCTGTTAGCAGATCTTCAGGATTGCTCAGCAATACCAGCACAACTTCAAAATGATTTGACTCAATCAGTGGTGCAGCAGGATGCCTTGGTGCCAGCAGCAGGGTCTCAGGATACCCCAATGTTACTGGCAGATCCTCAAGATGCCTCTGTGTTGACAGTTGAATCACACAGTAGCCTTGCACAAACAGCAGGGCTACCGGCTGTTGCACCACTTCTGGCATGGCCACAGGATGTCTTGCTGCAATCGGTGGATCCCCAAAATGTCTCACCAGTATCAGAGGGGCTGCAGGATGTGTCCTTACTGCCAACAGTGGAAGAATGTGTTTCACCACTACCAGCAATACCACAAACTGCCTTGCTTCCAGAGGTACAAGGTATTACACAACTAGTATCAGGACCAGCAAATATCTCATTACTATCAGCAGGGCTCCAGGATGTCCCAATTCTACCGTTAGAACCACAAGGTCTCTCTCAACCAGCATCTGATTCAGCAGATAATTCATTATTGCCAGCTGGGTCACAAGGTGCCTCACCAGTGCCAGCAGGGCTACAGGGTATGTTGCCACCTGTTGAATCACAAGAAGACTCGGTATGTGAAGTCAGAACAAAAGATCCCTTCCTAGACTATGAAAGGCCAAAAGATATCTTGCTGCATCCACCAGATAGGTCAGTACAAAGAAGAAAATGTATGGGACGTTTGAAGCAAGCTAAAAAAGCTGGAAGTACAGTGAAGTTTATGAAGATGTCAGCAGGAGAAAAGAAGTGCAAGAAATCAATTACTAAAATAAGAACAGAATGTAACAGTAATCGATTTCACAAACCGTACAAATGTGTCCACAAAGATTGTTCTGCAGCTTTCACTATTCAGCAAAACTTAATACTCCACTATCAAGCTGTGCACCAGTCTGACCAACAGCATCTTCACTTGCAGATCAAACAAGAAACCACCAAAAACGCTGCTGTCCAAATGAAAGAATTTCAGTGTCAACTTAACGATTGTTGTAGAATTTTCCAAGGAATCACAAACCTAATTAAACACTACTCAGATATTCACAATCTCACTTTAGATGAAATGGGAAAAATAGTATCCTCTGTCAGTGAAGGAAAATTGTTTCGGTGTGACCAAGCTGATTGTGTTTCTTCTTTCACTGTTTTCTGGAGTTTTATTAAACACCTTATGGTAGCTCATGGCATAGATGTGGAAAGTCAGCAAAGTGATATGGACATGACCTGTTTTAAATGTGACTGTGAAGGCTGTGATCGGACTTACGCCACTAGATCTAATCTTTTAAGACACATCTTTACAAAGCACAGAGAGCTTCATCGGTCTCATTTAATGAGACCAAGAAGAATCATGACAGATCAAGAAAACATTCCAAGAACAGCCAATCAGGATGATCTCCCTGATGAAAAAAGTTATTTTGCCCCTGAAGAAAATGAAGACATCACGAATCATGGTAAATCTAAACCCATATCAAGGGAATGTTTTACTACAGATAGCAGAAGTATGAAAAGCGGAGAAGTTGATTGTCATAAGTCTTGCAGCTCTAGAAAAGTTGCTAAATATACTTTTAAAAGTAAGGCCCAAGCTTTGGATATATGTAACAAGTCTGTGAAAGAACAATATCCGTGTATGTTTAAGAATTGTTCATCAGTTGTCACCAGTGAACGCAGTCTAGTAAAACATTATAAGATTCATCACAAAATTTCTAATACATTTGTAAGTCAATATCACAAGCATCTGGTAACTTGCAGGAAGCATGCTAGCATCCAAGACAAAGAAGCAACTAAATATATAACCAACCATGAAGGAGGCCTGGTAGAAAATGCTGTCAGTAGAGTGATGATTCAACCACAAGCCAAGCTAAGTGAAACTGAAATTTTAAATAAGCAAATAGAGAGTGATAACTATTTTAAGACAGCTAATGAAATTTCACCATTGTTTAATGCTAAACTGATTGCGAATACCTCTGCTTGCATTAAAACTGAACAGGAGGAAACTGTAGAGATGATTGCTGAGAGTAAAGTGACTAATGTAAATAAACATCAGTCTTGTAAAAAACGATCAAACAGTCACCTGACTCTTTCAGACACAGAAGAGCACATTGAGAATACAAAGAAAAAGAATGCAATAATGGACAATTCTGAGAATCTATTGGAAGATACAATCCAAATTTTCGATGAGAAAGATGCTTCACCTTCAAAGCACATCCCATGTATTCACAAGCCTCACCGCCACAAACCTTTTGACTTTAGTACATTCAAACCTATGGGATTTGAATTTTCATTCCTAAAATTCCTTGAAGAATCTGCTCTGAAACAAAAGAAAAGTGCTGTATCTGATAAAAGTCTATCTCACACTTGTACTCTTAACACTGAGAAAATGGCCGATCATGGTTTAGTCTCATCGAGTGTAATGTTAAGTGATGAGAGTAATTCATCAGCAAGCTATCCTGTAAAGGATGACAGAAATTCAAGGGTTCCTGTTGACCGCACCAAACAGTCAGATGCAGATAGATTACGTATGGGAACTACCAATTTTGAATCTCCATTGTCTCTCCACATACTTAAGAACATAAAAATAATAATGGACAATTCAAACTCAGATTGTGTTGAGCTTGCTGAGAAGCAACTCCAACGTATGCAACCTACAGTAGTGCTTAGCCGAGTAAAAGTAGACTTTAATATGCTGGCCCAGGTTAAAAGTGTAAAAGAAAGAATGGCTGTAAAAAGTACATAATTCTGTAACATCCACTATATATTGAAGTAAGGGTAATTTAGAAGCTGTAATTTGCTTTCATTTGGTCCTTGCCAGTAATCAAACCAAAAGGATGCCTTGTAAATTTTAACAAAAGCATGTTTATAAGTGTTCAGCTTTTTTAAGTTTTTTTTTTAAATAAACACAAACTAACATGGCAATAGCCATGTCCATTATATTCTACAAAATCCCTATGGGACAAAATTGTAGCACAGAACAGTTGCTCTGTTTATGTAAAACAAAAGTCATAAACTGATGTCAGACAGTTTTATATGGAGGAGGTAGTGTTATCTTGATTGACTGTTATGGAGGTCTGTACATTCTGTTAGTGACTTTGTAGATCAGCATTGCTGAAGCACGCTGGCAAAAGCTTGAATTGTCATTATCTATATATTTGAGATTGTCACCCGTTTGCTACAAATCCTTTCTAATCCCATAAACACATTCTTTACAATGTTGGGCATAGGTATAATAAAAAAAACTTGCAAAGATCCAAATAGTTTTTATTTATTTCAATAAATTATGCAAATGTTTGCTACCATTTTTGGTACAACTGCATAAACGATATTTGAAGTCATATTTGTTTTTGGAGCAAGGAGGAAGAAATATGTAATGTTTGCAAATAATTCATTGTGTGTAATCTGTGGGATAGCCCTCTCAAGTAACTCGCAGTGAGAGTTTTGAGAACAAATTCTAGCAAAACCAGTGGTCTATTGTAACCAGGTTATTGGCCTTCAAGAAGCATCTGTTGAAGAAAGCATCACTTTTCAATAAATTCCAATTTAGAGATGTTTCCCCCAAGTGTTACTTTCCCTATAATGGAATGAAAGATCATGTTGGTACTGTCTCTCAATTATGCAGTTAGTACTATGCGGTTTCAAATGTTTAAAGGCACTCTTAAAAATACCTGACCATTAAAGCTTAGGGTATAATGTTTTTTGTGTAAAGTCAACACTGAAGAATAGATGTCCGTTTATTTATATACTGACAACTGTTAAAAGAAAAAGATAAGTAATTCAGTTATAAAGCTCAGATGTTTAAGCAATGGGATCTGAACAGTTGATCATCTGAGTGCTACTGTGTGTGTGTGTGTATATATATATCTGTGTATAATTATATATAGTCTTATTGCTCAAGAGCTTTGTTAAATGAAGTGTGTACATTTGAAGTTAATTGTTTTGCTTCTGAACTTACCCGCCAATATTCAGTGTCTGAATAATCATTGGTAGCAATTCAAAGTATTAATCTGGCCAGTGTGACTTAATAAAAGCTAAAAGAACTGCAAATACTGTAAATCAGAAACAAAAACAAATTGCTGGAAAAGCTCAATAGGCCTGGCAGCATATGTGGAAAGAAATCATTAGCGTTTTGGGTCGAGTGACCCTTCCTCAGAACTTGATCCGAAACATTAACTCTGATTTCTCTTTACACTTGCCAGATCCACTGACTTTTTCCAGTAACTTGTTTTTGAGGCAGTGTGAATTAATATTGTTTAGTTGGTCACCTTGGTTTTCATTGACAACCAGCACAGTGTTACAGCATACAGACCATTTCATCAAACCACAGGACCACCTTGACGTGTACGACTGTGCAATGCACCTTGCCAAAGGATTATTGAAAGCATACAATATGGTATCGGGAAAAACAATTTCTTTTGTATTATAAAACAGCCTGTAATTGTGAGGAAACATTCCTTTCTTTTGTATACCAGTCTGTATAGTTGTCCTCATTTATAGATTTGAATACAGTATTATTGTAAATACTGCAATACGGTATTAACTTGAATTGGCATTTAGATGACTAGAATATAAAATTAGATGTCAATTTGAAAATGCTTTTGTTTTATTAAATTAATATAAAACACAAAATAAATCTGTTTAAAAATATTTTTAATATTGTCCTCCATTGTCGCATTGATTTATCTAATGGTCCAAACTTGAAATGCCAACAAGTTCATCTTTTAATTTGATGTTTCTTTGCATGGTTAAAATTGAACTCAAGGAATTGAAAGGAGGCAGAGTTTTATCCCATTCTGCAATTGCTATGTTATCTAAGCCATACGGGATGAGATTCATCACTCCTTAGCAAGGTTTACATCTGGAATATTTTACTGCATGTTGACTAAAATGAATTAAATGTATCTAGCTCAGTGCCAGTATAATACCTATAGTTAAAAAAAGTCAATAGTACATATTTCCTCCATTCTAAATTTTGGAACTTTTTGCATTTACTGCTCATGTTAACAAGAATGTGTCGACAACCACCTGATGAAGGAGCAGCGCTCCAAAAGCTAGTGCTTCCAATTAAATCTGTTGGACTATAACCTGGTGTTGTATGATTTTTAACTTTGTATATCCCAGTCCAACACTAGCATCTCCAAATCATGACTTAACAATTCAGTTTTCCAGAAAACTTGCATCCCGCAAGATCACTTTATTTAGAAATAATTTGCCAACATTGCAGATTTCGAACCACCAAAGAAACAAGTGAGCAAGTTAAATTGCATGTAGAAGGAGGCTATTTCCGAATTGCCCATGTAAAAAGACTTTCAATTACTTTCCTCAAAAGAACAATTTGTACTAAACCCAAATAATTCACAAGCTATAAATGCTCACTCCCATACTGATGAAAAGTTATTGACCTGAAACATTAACTGTTTTTCTCTCTC
>NC_057718.1:72921641-72927463 GCF_004010195.1 Chiloscyllium plagiosum | reverse complement strand
CATCTGTCGGTCTCTCTGTTCAGCAACACTCCCTAGGACCCTGTCATTAACCGAGTAAGTCTTTCTATTACTTCAAACTCTGAAATAAGATTGGTTGAGCATGTTGAACCAGGTCAGTCAGGGTAGCCTTGAGTTCATTGAATATATCTGTAATAGTTTTCTTGAACAGTATGTAATGGAACCAACAAGGGAACAAGCTCTCCTAGATCTGGTCCTGTATAATGACACAAGAATAATTAGTGATGTCATAGTTGTGGATCACCTTGGAAGGAGTGATCACAGTATGGTTGTAGAATGCAGATGGAAAGTGTGAAGATAAAATCCACTACCAGAGTCCTGTGCTTAAACAAAGGAGACTACAGTAGGACAAGGGCTAAAGTAGACTGGAAGCAAAGACTTCGTGGTGGGACAGTTGACAAACTGGAGGACTTCAAAAGCAATTTTTCAAAGTGTTCAACAGAAGAATATACCAGTGAAAAGGAAAGACTAGGAAAAGGGGTAATCTGCCATGGATGTCTAAGGAAATAAGAGATGTTATCAAATGGAAAGAGAAGGCTTACAGATTGGTCAAGATCAGCAGAAAACTAGAAGATGGTGAAAGCTTAAAAGGTCAACAGAAAGCCACAAGAAAAGCTATAAAGAACAGTAAGATTGAGAATTAAATAGAAAGCAAAAGTTTCTATAAATATATTGTTACGACTTGGGGGAAACCCTCTCCCCAACCCTAATTTAAATCTCAGTACAGAAATGATTTAACCCTGTGCTGTAATCTGTTAAAATTCGAGAGGCAAAGAACTATCACAAAAGACAATGTTTAAAGCAAAAATTAGCAACTTAAATTTTTTAAAAATCTAACAGAATAATAAACTAACAACTATTTACAGCTCATTTATCTAAACCTACCTTTTACCTTCCCCTCTATAATATTGGTCCGATAAAACTCCCCGATTTAAGATTTATAGAAAAGATCAAATTTCAAAACCAGCCAGCTGTCGAATATTCTCTTGGTATTTTCCTCTGTAGATTTGCTCTCCAGGTCGATGTTGATCTTTTTTTTCCCTGTGCAAACTCCTTCTCCAGACAGGTACCCCACAGAGAATTCTTACTACAGTCTACATCTGTTGGTCTTTTGGCAGTTCTCCTCCCAACTGTTCAATTTTTGCCAGTTTTATACCCTAAAGCTTTGGATCGTTTCATTGGTGTTAATATTGTCAAAATACTGAATTCAAACTTGATTGGTGTTTGGGGCATAATTTAAACTAGTTGAATTTGATTTTTTTTTGTCTAATAGTACTGTTGGCTGCTGGACCAAATGTTACATTGTAACTTCTCCAGAACTCTGTGCTTGCTAAGTCCTTCAACACTCTTAAAGGTACAGTACCCCTTACACCTTCATAAAATGAAAAAGAGTGGCTAAAGTAAACATTGGTCCATTAGAGGATGACAATGGGGATTTAGTAATGGGATATAAAGAAATGGCCAAGGCGTTGAACAGGTACTTTGTGTTAGTCTTTATAGTGGAAGACGTGAATAACATGCCAGTAATTGACGAGACGAAGGTAGGTGAGGACCTGGAAACAATCATTTTCACAAAAGAGGTAGTGTTGGGCGAGCTAATGGTAAACAAGTCTTCTGGCCCAGATGGAATGTATCCCAGGGTATTATAAGAATTAGTGGGAGAAAAGGAAAATGCACATGTAGTAATTCTGGACTCTGGAGCAGTTCCAGCAGATTGGTAAACAGCAAATGTGACACCACTGCTTTAAAAAAAGAGGTAGATAAACAATGGGGAATTATAGACCGATTAGCTTAACAGACCCAAACATTTTTCCCACTAAAGTTATCAAGAAAGAAATAGCAAGGCATGCAGTTAGAAATTATCCCGTTAGGCAGATGCAACATGGGTTCATGAAGGGTAGATCATACTTAACTAATCTACTGGAATTATATGAAGACAATACAAGCACGGGGACAACGGGAACCCAAGGAATGTGATGTATTAAGATTTCCGAAAAGCATTTGACAAGGTACCACACAAAAGGCTGCTGCATAAGATGAAGATGCATGTTGTTACAGGCAATATATTAACATGGTTAGAGAATTGGTTAATTAACAGGAAACAAAAAATAGGATAAATGAGTGTTTTTCTCGTTGGCAATCAGTAACTAGTGATGCGCCTCAATGATCAATGTTGGGACACCACTATTTGCAATTACATAGATGATTTGGAGTTGAGGACCACTTGTAGTGTGTCCTAAAGAGTTAGTGTGTAGAGCACTGTGAAACTTTGCAAAGGGACATAGTTTAAGTGAGTGGGCGAAGATCTGGTAGATGGAGTGCTTTGTTAATAAATGTGAAGTCATCCACTTTGGTAGGAATAACAGTAAAAAGGACTATTGCTTGAATGGTTAAAAATAAATTGCAGCATGCTGCTGTGCAGAGGTACCTTGGTGTCTTTATGCATGAATCACAGAAGGTTGGTCTGTAGGTACAACAGGTAATTAAGAAGGCAAATGGAATTTAGTCCTTCATTGCGAAAGCAATTGAGTTTAAAAACTGGTGAGTTATGATGCAACTGTATAGGGTACTGGTGAGGCCACACCTGGAGTACTGCATGTAGTTTTGATCTTATTTGAGAAAGGATGCACTGGCTATAAAGGGAGCGCAGAGGAGGTTCACTAGGTTAATTCCGGAGTTGTAGGGGTTGTCTTATGAGGAGAGACTGAGTAGACTGGGATTACATAGGGTGTTAGGTTGGAAGCTAAAAGGCCGGACGAGCAGAGTAGTAATCTCAGGATTGCTACCGGTGCTACGGGCTAGTGAGATTAGGAACAGAGAGTGAGTGCAGATGAATATGTGGCTGCAGGGCCGGTGTAGGAGGGATGGATCATTGGGGGATGTGGGACCTGTACAAGGAACACTTGCACTTCAACTGGAGGGGCTCCAATTTCCTGGATGGGAGCTCAAGCTCTTTGGGAGGGTTTAAACTAGCTTGCACTACACTGGAGGGGCTCCAATTTCCTGGATGGGAGCTCAAGCTCTTTGGGAGGGTTTAAACTAGGTTGGCAGGGGGGTGGGAACCGGAGTTACAAATCTGAGGGTGGAGTGGCTAGTGAACAGCCAGATACAGCATCAGAGAGTCTGTGAGGAGGGATAGACGGTTGATAGGGCAAAATTGCTGTCAGTGTGATGCGTTGAAGTGTGTCTATTTTAACGCAAGAAGTATCAGGAATAAGGGAGATGAACTTAGAGCATGGATCAGTACTTGGAAATATGATGATGTGCCCCTTATGGAGACATGGATATCACAGGGTGGAAATATGATGTGCCCCTTATGGAGACATGGATATTCCAGGGTAGGAATGGTTGTTGCATGTTCCAGGGTTTAGATGGTTCAAAAGGAATGGGGGGTGAGGGAGGTAAAAGAGGCACAGGAGCGGCATTGCTAATCTGGGACAGCTGCAGAAAAGGAGGTCGGCGAGGAGGGTTTGTCTACAGAGTCAGTATGGGTGGAAGTCAGAAACAGGAAAGGAGCAGTCACTTTGGGAGTTTTCCATAGACCTCCCAATAGCAACAGAGACAGAAGCAGATTGAGAGGAAGATTTTGGATATGTGCAGAAGTAACAGGATTGTTGTCATGGGTGACTTTAACTTCCCTAACATTGATTGGAACCTCCTTAGTTCACATAGTTTGGACAGAGCAGTTTTTGTCAGGTGTGTCCAGGAAGAATTCTTGACTCAATATGTAGATCTTCACTAGAGGGGAGGCAATATTTCATTTGGTGCTTGGCAACAAACCAGGCTAGGTAGCAGATCTCTCTGTGGGAGAACATTTCTGTGATAGTGATCACAACTCACTGACCTTTACTATAGTCGTGGAGAGAATAGGAGCAGACAGTATGGGAAAGTATTTATTTGGTGGCGGGGGAAATGCAATGCTATTAGGCAGGAACTGAGGCACCAAATTGGGAACAGATATTCTCAGGAAAATGCATAACAGGTTGTTTAGGGAGCACATGCTGATAGTGCTGAATAGATTTGTCCCACTGAGGCAAGGAAGGGACGGTAGGATGAAGGAACCTTGGGTGACAAGGGATGTGGAACATCTAGTCAAGAGGAAGAAGGAAGCTTACTTAAGGTTGAGGAGGTAAGGATCAGACAGTGCTCTAGAGAGTTACAAGGTAACAAGGGAAGAACTGAAGACTTAACTTAAGGAACTAGACGGGGGCATGAAAAAGCTTTAGTGGGTAGGATTAAGGAAATTCCCAAGGCATTCTATATACGTGAGGAACAAGGAGATAGCCATAGTGAGAGTAGGGCCAATCAGAGATGGTGGAGGGAACTTGTGCTTGGAGTCGGAGGAGGTAATGAATGCTTTGCATCAGTATTCACTACTGAGAGGGACCTTGTTTGTGAGGGCAGGTTGATGATAAGGAGGATCTGCTGAAAGTTTTAAAAATCATTAGGATAGATAAGTCTCATTGGCGAGATAGTAGGTTAATACAGGAAGCAAGGGAAATGATTGCTGTGCCTTTCATGATGATCTTTGCATCTTTACTGTCCACTGGAGTAGTGCCAGATGATTGGAGGGTAGCAAATGTTATTCCCTTGTTCAAGAAAGGGAAAGGAGGATATTCCTGGGAATTGCAGACCAGTCAGTCTTAAGTCTGTGGTGGGCAAATTATTGGAGAGAACTCTGAGACAGGATTTATGATTACTTGGAAAACCATAGTTTGATTAGAGATAGTCAGCATGGCTTTGAGAGGGGCAAGGCATGCCCCACAAACCTTATTGAATTATTTGAGGATTTGACATATTGATGAAGGTATAGCAGTGGATGTGGTGTACATGGATTTTAGCAAGGCGTTTAGTAAGGATCATTCAGAAAGTCAGGAGGCAAAGGATACAAGGAAATTTGGCTGTCCGGATACAAAGATTCCTGATGAAGGGCTCCTGCCCGAAATGTTGATTTTCCTGTTCCTCGGATGCTGCCTGACCTGCTGTACATTTCCAGCACCACTCTAATCTTGACTCTAATCTCCAGTCCTCACTTTCGCCTGGATACAAACATAGCTGGCACATAGAAGACAATGTAGTAGTATATGGAAAGTATTCCGCCTGGAGCTCGTTGACCAGTGATGTTCTGCAGGGATATGCGTTCTCTGCTCTTTGTAATTTTTATGAATGACTTGGATAAGAAAGTGGAAGGGTGGGTCAGTAAGTTTGCCAATGACATGAAAGTTGGTGGAGTTGTGGATAGTGTGGAGGGCTCTTGTAGGTTGCAACGGGACATTGGCAAGATACAGAGCTGGCTGAGAACTGGCAGATGGAGTTCAACCTGGAAAAGTGTGATGTGATTCATTTTGGAAGGTCAAATTTGATTGCAAAATACAGGGTTAAAGATAGGATTCTCGGCAGTGTGGAGGAACAGAGGGATCTTTGGGATCTATGTCCAAAGATCCCTCAAAGTTGCCACCCAAGGTGATAGGGTTGTTAAGAAGGTATTTGCTTTCATTAGCAGGTGGATCGAGTTTAAGGGCTACTATACTTGGAATATTGTGTTCATTGTTGTGGTTCTGTTCGCCGAGCTGGGAATTTGTGTTGTAGACGTTTCGTCCCCTGTCGAGGTGACATCCTCGGTGCTTGGGAGCCTCCTGTGAAGCACTTCTGTGATCTTTCCTCCGGCATTTGAATCTGCCGCTTCCAGTTGTCAGTTCCAGCTGTCCACTGCAGTTGTCGGTATATTGGGTCCAGGTCGATGTGCTTCTTGATTGAATCTGTGGATGAGTGCCATGCCTCTAGAAATTCCCTGGCTGTTCTCT
>NC_057718.1:72902068-72915963 GCF_004010195.1 Chiloscyllium plagiosum | reverse complement strand
GGAGAAAGTGAGGTCTGCAGATGCTGGAGATCAGAGCTGGAAATGTATTGCTGGAAACTCGGATTTCACCAGTTTCCTCATTTCCCCTCCTCCCAGCCTGTCTCAGTCAAATCCATCAAATTCAGCACCGCCTTCCTAACCTGCAATCGTCTTCCTGACCTCTCCGCCCCCACCCCAGTCTGACCTATCACCCTCACCTTGACCTCTTTCCACCTTTCACATTTCCGACGCCCCTCCCCCAAGTCCCTCCTCCCTACCTTTTATCTTAGCCTGCTGGACAAACTTTCCTCATTCCTGAAGAAGGGCTTATGCCCGAAACATCGATTCTCCTGTTCCCTGGATGCTGCCTGACCTGCTGCGCTGTTCCAGCAACACATTTTATGAAAGGAGCCAGAGGAAGTGGATGAGGTATTTAATGAATACTTTGCATAGATATTCACAAAGCAGAAGGATGTGGTGGATGGCGGGGTCTCAGGAAAGATATGTTGATATTCTGAGGCTTATCTATATAAAAACAGATGAGGTGTTGGATGTTTTAAAAAAGAAATAAGGTAGACAAGTCCCAGAACTTGATGGGTCTATCCCAGAATGCTGAGGGAAGCAAATGAAACAATTGCCTGGGTCTTGTATGAAATCTTTGCATCTCCTTTTGTCACAGGAGAGGTCCTGAGAGGTGGAGAACAATCAACATTGTTTCATTGTTTAAGAAGGATAGCAGGAATAATCTGGGAAATTACAGGCTGGTGAACCTTACATCTGTTGTAGGGAAATTATTGGAGAAGATTGTTAGAAATAGGATTTGCTCACATTTGGAAAAATGGCTTTGAATGGGGAAGGTTGTGTCTCACAAACTTAATTGAGTTTTCTGAGGAAGTGACAAAGATTATTGATGAGGGTGGGGCAGTAGATTTTGTCTATATAGATTTGAGTAGACTTTTGACAAGGTCCCTCATGGTAGGCTGATACAAATGGTGAAGTCACATGAGATCCATGGTGGGATGGATAGAGGAGGGCTTAGTTACAGAAAACAGAGAGTAATGGTGGAAGCTGTTTTTCTGACTGAAGATCTGTGACCAGTGGCGTTCTGCAGAGATCAATGCTGGAATCCCTATTGTTTATAATAAAAATAAATGACTTGGAGCTTAATGTAAATGGCCTGATTAGTAAGTTTGCAGATGACACAAAGATTTGAGGAGTTGCAGATAATGAGGAGGACTGCCAGAGGATACAGCAGGATACTTTGGTGGAGAAATGGCAGATGGAGTTAAATCTGGACAAATCTGAGGTGATGCATTTTGGGAGATCTAATGCAAAGGGAAGTTTACATTAAATGGCAGAACCCATAGTAGCATCAATATTCAAAAGGATCTCCAGGTCCACAGTTCCCTGAAAGTGGCAACACAAGTCAATAAAGTGATCAAGGAGGCATATAGCTTGCTTGCCTTCATTGGTTGGGGCACGCGATGTTGCAGCTGTAATGAACTTCAGTTGGACTATATTTGGAAAATTGTGTGTAGTTCTGGTCACCACACTGCACAAGGCTGTGGAGGTTTTGAAGGGGGTGCAGAAATGGTTTACCAGGATATTGTATTGTTTGAAGAGTTTTAGCTATGAGGACAGATTGTACAAACTTGTTTGTTTTCGCTTGAAACATTGAAAGATGTGGGCAACCTGATAGAAGTTTACAACATGATGAGAGGAATGGATAGAATAGATAGCTGGAATCTTTTTCCAAGGGTAGAAATATCAATTATTAGGGGACAAGGGTTAAGGTAAAAGGAGGTAAGTTTAAAGGAGATGTGAAAAGTGGGTTTTTCTTCCATCGAGGGTGATAAGTGTTGGAATGTGCCACTAGAGGTAGTGGAGGTGGATACAATAGAAACATTTAAGAGATATGTTGACAGATATATATGTATAGTCAGGGAATAAAGGGACATGGACAACATAGAGGCAAAAGGTTTTCAGTTTAGAATCGCATAATGTGTCAGCGCAGTCTTGGTGGGCTGAAGGGGCCTATTCTTTTTTTTTTAGATTACTTACAGTGTGGAAACAGGCCCTTCGGCCCAACAAGTCCACACCGACCCGCCGAAGCGTAACCCACCCATACCCCTACATTTACCCCTTTACCTAACACTACGGGCAATTTAGCATGGCCAATTCACCTGACTTGCACATCTTTGGACTGTGGGAGGAAACCGGAGCCCCCGGAGGAAACCCACGCAGACACGGGGAGAACGTGCAAACTCCACACAGTCAGTCGCCTAAGTCGGGAATTGAACCCGGGTCTCTGGCGCTGCGAGGCAGCAGTGCTAACCACTGTGCCACCGTGCCGCCCACTGTGCTGTCCTGTTCTTTGTTCGTTTTCTAAGGGCTATACTTCAGAGATCTAGAGTAGAAGGACATAGAAATAATGTAGTTTAAATTTAAGGACATTTAAGTCAAAGGTATAAAAGATGAAAGGAGGGCTCAAGACCATGGTATGTTCTTTCCTGCCCTATGTGGGAAGCCAGGCACAGTTCCGGTACCTGAGCCAGCATGTGTGAGGGGAGTGTCCCCAGCTGCAGTGCTGGAAGCCCAATGGTTAGGAGCTGGAGCAGCAGCTGGGGGATGTGTAGGTTAGATGCATTAGTCAGGGGAAAATATAGGATAGGGGAATGGGTCTGGCTGGGTTACTGTTCGGAGGACTTGTTGGGCCTGTTTCCACACTGTAGGGATTCTAATTCTAATTCTAAAAGTTAAAGTACTAAATTGGAGGAAGACCAATTTTGACGGTATTAGGCAATAACTTTCAAACATTGATTGGAATTAGATGTTCACAGGTAAAGGGACACCTGGAAAATGGAAAGCCTTCAGAAATGAGATAATGAGAATCCAGACACAGTACATTCCTGTCAGGATGAAAGGCAAGGCTGTTAAGTATAGGAAATGCTGGATGACTAGAGAAAGTGAGGTTCTGGTCAAGAAAAAGAAGGAAGCATATGTGAGGTCTAGACAGCAGGGATCAAGTGAATCCTTAGAAGAAGGCAGGAGGAGTATACTTAAGATGGAAATCAGGAGGGCAAAAAAGGGGATGTGAAATGTCTTTGGAGAATAGTGTTAAGGAGAATCCAAAGAGATTCTACAAATATATTTAGGTCAGAAGGATAAGTAGGGAGAGAATAGGGCCCCTTAAAGATCAGCAAGGCCACCTATGTGTGGAGATGGAGAAGATAGTAAATTAATATTTTGCATGAGTGTTTACTGTGTGAAGGATATGGATAGATAGAGAACATGGGGAAATAAATAGCAACTTCTTTAAAAATGTACATATTGCAGGGGAGGAGGTGCTGAAGGTATTGAAATGCATAAAAGTGGATAAATCCCTGGGACCTGATCAGGTGTACCTTCAAACTCTGTGGGAAGCTAGAGAAGTGATTGCTGGGCCCCTTGCTTGTATCATGGATGGCTACAGGTGAGGTGCCAGAAGACTGGAGATGGGCTAACATGGTGCCACTATTTAAGAAAGGTGGTAAGGAAAATCCAGGGCACTATAGACTGGTGAGCCTGACATTGGTGGTGGGCAAGTTGTTGGAGGGAATCCTGAGGGACAGGATGTACATGTATTTCAAAATGGAAGGGGTGATTAGGGATAGTCAACATGGCCTTGTGTGTGAGAAATCATGTCTTACAAACTTGATTGAGTTTTTTAAAGAAGTAGCAAAGAGAATTGATGAGGGAGAGAAGTCTTTTCAGACTGGAAGCCCGTGACCAGCGATATGTCACAAGGATCGGTGCTGGGCCTACTGCTTTTTGTCATTTATATAAATGATTTGGATATGAACATGGGAGGTATAGCTCGTAAGCTTGCAGATGACACTAAAATTGGAGGTGTAGTGGACTGCGAAGAAGGTTACCTCAGAACACAATGTGATCTTGATCAGATGGGCCAATGGGCTGAGGAGTTTAATTAAGATACACATGAGGTGCTGCATTTTGTAAAGGCAAATCAGGGCAGGACTGATGCACTTAACAGTAAGGTCCTGGGGAATGTTGCTGAACAATAAGACTTTGGAGTGCAGGTTCATTGTTCCTTGAAAGTGGAGGTGGATAGGATAGTGAAGAAGGCATTTGGTATGCTTGCCTTTATTGGTTCAGTACATTGAGTATAGGACTTGGCAGGACATTGGTTCGTCCACGTCAGGAGTATTGCATGCAATTCTGGTCTTCCTCCTATGGGAAGGATGTTGTGAAACTTGAAAGGATTCAAAAAAAGATTATGAGGATGTTGCCAGGGTTGGAGGATTTGAGCTATAGGGAGAGGCTGAATAGGCTGGGGCTATTTTCCCTGGAGTGTCAGAGGCTGAGGGGTAACCTTATAGACATTTATAAAATCATGAGGGACATGCATAGGGTAATTAGACAAGGTCTTTTCCCTGGAATAGGGGTGTCCAAACTAGAAATCATAGGCTTGCACGTTCTCCCCGTGTCTGCGTGGGTTTCCTCCGGGTGCTCTGGTTTCCTCCCACAGTCTAAAAGATGTGCAGGTCAGGTGAATTGGCCATGCTAAATTGCCCGTAGTGTTAAGTAAGGGGTAAATGTAGGGGTATGGGTGGGTTGCGCTTCGGCGGGGCGGTGTGGACTTGTTGCGCCGAAGGGCCTGTTTCCACACTGTAAGTAATCTAATCTAATCTTAAGGTGAGAGGGGAAAGATATAAAAGGGACCAAAGGAGCAACCTTTTCACTCAGAGCGTGGTGCATGTATGGAATGAGCTGCCAGAGGAAATGGTGGAGGGTGGTAAAATTACAACAGTTAAAAGGCACCTGGATGCTCATATGAATAGGAAGGATTTTGAGGCTATGGGCCAAGTGCTGGCAATAGGGACTAGGTTTATATAGGATATCTGGTCAGCATGGATGAGTTGGACTGAAGGGTGTGATTTTGTGCTGTATATCTCTGTGACTCTATGTAATACAACACTTTTCACTATGCCTCGGTATACATAACAATAATAAAGCAAATCAAATCAAAAATAGCAAGTGGATGGGAACCCTAACAGGGAGACAAATGACAGAGAACTAAGAACTAAAACAAAAAGCAGAATTGGAAACAAGAAAGGTGATAGGCAGAGAATTCACATGTTAGAATCGAGCAGGACCAGTTCAAACAGGACTAGAATGCTAAAAAGACAAGCTTTAAGGACTTGTGACTTAATGCACAAAGCATTCACAATAAAATGAATGAATTGTTCATGCATATAGATTAAAATGGGTCTGATACAGTCAGGTGTACAGAGACCATAAGACCATAAGACGTAAGATCCATCGAGTCTGCTCCGCCATTCGATCATGGCTGATAGGTTTTTCAACTCCATTTTCCCTCTTTCTCCCCATAACCTTTGATCCCTTTGGCAATCAAGAAATTATCTATATCTGTTTTAAATGAAGCAGTCTCCACATCATTCTGTGGCAATCAATTCCACAGTTTAACCATTCTCTGACTAAAGAAGTTTCTCTTTATTCCCTGTTTACTCTAAGGCTGTGCCCTCAGGTTCTCATCTCCCCTGCCAATAGCTGCAGGATGACTAGGAATGGGAACAGAATATCCAAAGGTTTTCAGTTTTTAGAAAAGACAGACAAAAATAAAAAGGAGGTGGGGTTGCTCTGCTGAATAAGAAATAAATTAATGTGGTTATGAGGAGGAAGAATATTAACTCTGATGAAATAGAATCTACAGGTTCTGAGGAAGGGTCACTGGACTTGAAATGTTAACTCTAATTTCTCTTCATCGATGCCGCTAGACCCGCTGAGCATTTTCAGCCATTTCTATTTTTGTTTCTGATTTACAGGATCCGCAGTTCTTTCGGATTTTATTTAGAATTCACATGGGTTGAGCTTAGAAACACCAAGGGGCAGAAAACAAGGGTAGTGATTCTAAACAGTCACCCAATTTGTAATACAGATAGTTCTCCCATAATGCCGCAGTTGCATTCCTGCAAAATCTAGTTTAATAGAAATAATGGGGCCAATGGGAAAAGTGGGGGTGTGGCAGACCAATAAAAAATAACACTCTTGATCACTCAAAAATCACCCAAAGTATAACACAGCCTGAATGAAGGTTAACAAACAATCCAGGTCTTTTTTAATATATCATTTCAGTTACAACACACTAAACTTTTGCTATAAATTATGTGTCTTACGATCTTATACTCCAAAATCACCTGATGAAGGAGCTGCGCTCTGAAAGCTAGTGCTTCCAATTAAACCTGTTGTGTTGTGTGATTTTTAACTTTGTACATCCCAGTCCAATACCGCCATCTCTAAATTATGAATGAAGGTTGAAGTCATATTTATTAACAAAACAAAAGTAAATTTAACACAGTACATTTTAAAAATGTAAGAATGCTGTTGTCTGTACAGTACCTCTCACAGAAAGCTGCCTTTTCAGCAGCTGACATTCATGCACTAAGACCGGTCCTGAAATCGAGCATGAGCAGAACAGCGTGGTCACCAATGCATGCGCAGAATGAACCGGGCAATCGTGCTATAGAATCGCGCTATTGCAAATGGAGGGAAACGTTCTCGAAAATATTGTTCCCTAATTCTTCAGTGACATTATAGCCAAATCGCACTGCTGAAATGAGCGTTATCCCAGAACTACCTATAGTAATATTGGAGAAGCCATTCAGAAGGAAATTAGAGAAACAAGTAGGATGAATGGTCGGCACAATATTAGGGGCTGAAGGGCCTGCCTTGTGCTGTACTATTCTATGTTCTACGTTCATAGGCAATAAAGATATGGCGATAATTATGGATGACTTCAAACTGCACATAAATTGGGAAAAGTAGCATAGAGGAACTCATTGAGTATGTCCAGGATAGTTTTGTGAATCAAAATGTTGAGCTGTGAACCAGAAGAAAGGCCACTCTTGACTGGGTATTGTGTAACAAAGAAGGAGTAATTGACAATTAAGTTGTGCATGGGCAGTTAGGGAAGAGTAACCACAATAGAATAGAATTCTTCCCCACAGTCTGAGCTGCCTCCGGAGTTTTAGTTTTGTCCCCTTTTAGGGACATAAAATGGCGGTTCCTGTACAGACTGCTACTGCACACCGTCCACCTCTTCTCCTCATCCACCACCCGGACACGCTTTGTCATGCCCATTGCCACCCGGTTCTCGGAATGCCCAGTGGAGGGCTCTCTACGTGGGAGTCCCTCCCTTTCTCTCAGGGATCTGGGGTGGAGGGTGCTGCATGTGGCAGTCCCCTGCAACAGCAGATTGCGGTGGTTCACAAACTCCCAGCCCAACTGCTTGTTCTGCGGTCCTGTGTATACATTGGGTGTGAGGGCTTACACTCCCTTTTTGATTTTTTAGAAAACCTCCTCCTCTGTTTTAGGTTGCACTTCAGTCCAACGCTCCTGATCTTTGGCCACCCAATCTGGAGAGGAGAGGGTACGTCAGAGGACCTTCTCGTGGGTCTGTTCCCGGGCCTGGCCAAACTGGCCATAAACAGATCCAAGCAGTGGGCCATGGAGGGGGTCGTTATGGCCGATTGCCTGCCCGTCTTCTGCGGTTATGTCAGAGACCAGGTGTCTCTGGAGAAGGAGCACGCGTGAGGACTGCAGATGCTGGAAACCAGTTTAGATCAGAGTGGTGCTGGAAAAGCACAGCAGGTCACAGGCAGCATCCGAGGAGCAGGAAAATCGACGTTTCAGGCAAAAGCCCTTCATCAGGAATGATGCTCCAAAGGAGCATGCGATGTCCACCAACAATCTTGAGATTTTCAGGGAAAGGTGGGCACCACAGGGAGTGGAGTGTATTATTTCCCCCTCCAACTCTATTTTGATTTAATTCCTGCCCTCCCCTTCACTGTCTAATCACGCAGCATTGCCCTCTGAGAAGAGCACTGCTTGTCACTGGTCACCCTGGTGTTTCCATTTTTCCTGGTGGTGGAAATTGAATAAAGATTTGTATACCTTGTGTTTTTCACTATGTCTCACACCTGCACACACACACACAACATGGGTGCTGGGGAAAATATAAGCACTGCCGCAGTTAGGCGGTGGTGTAGAGGTAAGGGATAAAAAAAAGGGGACTCCGAATTTCCTAAAAAGAAGAAAAAAAGAATAGAATTCTTCATTAAGATAGAGAATGAGTTTAAATAAAGGAAATTACAAAGAGCCAGCTTGCTCTGATAAATTGAGGATCATCATTGACAGGCATGACAGTAGCTAGGCAATGGTAAACACATTTAAAAAACACATGACAAACTGCAAAAGTTACTCATCCCAGTCTGGCATAAAAGTAAAATGGGAGAGATGATCAGATCAATGCCAACAAAGGAAATTAGGGATAGTGCCAAATCCAAGGATAGGCATACAAATTGGTGTAATCGGGAACAGTTTCCTATATGAATGTGAAGATAAAAAGATTAGTAAGGATTAATATAGGTCTCTGATAGATAAACAGATTAATTTATAATGAGGAACAAGAGATGGTGGACCAATTAAATATAACTTTTTATTCTGTCTTCACAAAGGAAGATCCCAAAACTATCCCAAAAATATTGGGGAAAACAAGGATTAATGGGAAGGAAGAATTGAAAGAAATTAATATTTATGCTGAGGAAACTAACAGGATTGAAGGCAGTTAAAATCCCAAGGCATGAAAAGCTTCATCCTCAAGTACTTAAGGAAGGGACTCTCGAAGTGGCAGATGCACTATTGGTGATCTTCCAAAGTTCTATACACTGAAGAACAGTTCTTATCGTTTGGAAGGTTGCGAATGTAACACCACTAATTAAGATGGGAGACAGAGAGAAAACAGTGAATTATAGACCTGGAAGCCTGATATCAGCAGTGGGAAAATGCTAGAATCCATTAAAAGATGTAATAACAGAATATTTGGGGAAGATAGTGACAATATCAGACAGACCTAACATGGATTCACAAAGGGGAAGTTGTGTTTGACAAATCTGCTGGAATATTTGAGTGGATAACGTGAGCCAGTAGATATGATCTACTTGGATTTTCAGAAGGCTTTATATGATGTCCCATTTAAGAGATTTCATGCAAAACTAAAGTGCATGGGATTGGAAGTCATGAACAGAAATAGATTGAGAACTAATTGGCAGTTGAGAAACATAGAGTAGGTATAAATGGAACTTTTTTTGAGTGACAGGCAATAGTGGGATCAATATTTGGAACCCAGCTACTTACAACCTATATAAATGATTTAAATATATCCACATTTACAGATCATACAAAGCTGGGTGGGGGTATATACCATGGTACAAGTTAGGTAAGTGGGAAAATGGCAGATTAAATATAATGTGACTAGATGGCAGGTTATTGTGTGCTGTTTTGAATTCTTTATCTGAGAAAGGATGTTCTGGCTATTATAAAATAAAGTCAATGAGCTGTAAAGTCATAGAGGTGAAAGTGAGTACTGCAGATGCTGGAGATTAGAGCCAAGAGTGTGGTGCTGGAAAAGCACAGCAGGTCAGGTAGCATTCAAGGCGCAGAAAAATCGTCGTTTTGGGCAAAAGCCCTTCATCAGGGCTTCCTGATAAAGGGTTTTTGCCCAAAACATCGATTTTCCTGCTTCTCGGATACTACCTGACCTGCTATGCTTTTCCAGCACCACTCTCTTGGCTGTAGAGTCATAGAGTCATACAGCACGGAAACAGACCCTTTAGTCCAACTCATCCATGCTGACCAAGTTTCCCAAAGTAAACTAATCCCACTTGCCTGCATTTGGTCCATAGCCCTCTAAACAATTTCCTATTCATGTACTTATCCAAATTTCTTTTAAATGTTGCAACTGTACCTGCATCTACCACTTCCTCTAGCAATTCATTTAACATACGAACCATCCTCAATGTGAAAAGATTGCCTCACATGTTCCTTTTAAATCTTTCTCCTCTCACCTTAAAAATAAGCCCACTAGTTTTGAACACTCCCCAACCGAGGCAAAAGACCTTTGGTCTTCACCTTATCTATGTCCCTCATGATTTTATAAATCTCTATAAAGTCACCCCTCAATCTCCTACGCTCCAGTGAAAAAAGTCCCAGTCTATATAGCCTCTCGTTATAACTCAAACCCTGCAGTTCCAGCAACCTCCTATTGAAAGAATGCAAAGATGATTTATCAGATATTCCTTCATCAGTGTGAATTTTCTACCTTTTAACAAACATATTTGTGAAAAGAGGCACTGTGGTGATGAAATTTGGAATAAACATCTAATAAAATCTAGTCACTCTTAGGCACAATGAGATTCAAGATAGCCGTTACTTTTGTTTCTTTAGACCCTATTTGGCTGTATGGTCTTGGCCCTATGTGGATCAATTAAGTTATTTCTGCTTTGACAAAAACACTTCTTCTCAGATTTATGACCAAATCAGCTTTTTGTAATCAATCAAAAGTGCTAACTCACTTTTTAGATTAGAATCAGTCTAAACATTATGGCACAGACAGAGAACACAGGGGGCTAACACCTTCAACATATTATCTGGCTAACACCAATTCTTACAGTTAACCTGAGAATGTAACTCTTAAAAAAACGTTTTGTGATTTACATATGAAAGAAGTAAAACTATCATGGCATTTTAACAGATGAAAGACTCATCAAACAATCAAGGTATTTTTCAATGTATACATCACACTGTAAACTTTTACTATAAATTCTGTGTCTTACAATTGTGTCCTCCACAACCACCTGATGAAGGAGTGGGACTCCGAAAGCTAGTGCTTCCAATTAAACCTGTTGGACTATAACCTGGTGTTGTGTGATTTTTAAGTTTGTACACCCCAGTCCAACACCAGCATCTCCAAATCATGTCTGTGAGCAGCTTTAAAGTTTGCAGGATTAGAGAACACCTGAACTGAAACATTTGCTTCAAAAGACCATACATTTAGCAGGCCAAGCAGCAGTTTATACCAAGACAACTCTTTCCAGTCCCTTTACGTTTACTCATTCAACTTAAACCAGGCACTTAAATATCAAAAACCTATTAAATTTAAATCTGATGGTTTTGACAACATAAGACCAATCTTATTATAAGAAACTGATATGTCATCAAGGATATAAAAGAAGGGGGCAGTTGGACAAAGTCCCCAGAGCAAGCTGCCATCCACAAGAGCTAATGCCCCTCAGCTCTCTTTCTTGAAAGAGAAATTGGCTCTCACAATCATCTAAAAAAAACATATCAACAATAGAAAAAGGCATTCCTGACAGAAGAATCTGAGCAGAAAAGCATTACTGACAGAAGAGTTGATGGAGGAGGCACAGGACATTCTAGAAGACACGTAGTCTGGCTGTCATTTCAAGAGACTTGTTTTTTTATGTATATAAGAGGACTTATATTTACTGGAACAGCATGCCATCAGAATCTTGTTTTATTTGGGAATATTAGAAGTTAGAAAGGGCCTGTGCCCGAAACGTCGAATCTCCTGTTCCCTGGATGCTGCCTGACCTGCTGTGCTGTTCCAGCAATAAAGTTTCAACTTGTTAATAATTTAGTTAATTTGTTCACTGTTAGAGTTAGATAACTAAATTGTTACTTGTTGAGTTTAAAGTGGGTGTCAGGGAATTATTTTTATTTAACTCCTAGAAATTGATGAAGAGCAAGTTACACCACTTTTCATACTCCTTTTACAGATTCTAGGGTGAGGCACACCTCTTTGGGAGTTCGGGTTTTAGTTTACAGAGGGAGGTCAACCTTTGCTTTATAGTACAAGTAGTCCTCCACTTATAAAATTGAATATGAATCAAATTTTCCTTGTGGCAACAGATGGAGCAGTGAAGTGGTAATCTCCCTGGGCTAGTAATCCATGACCCTAGGATCTGGGGGCATAGGTTCGAATCCCACCATTGCAGGGAGTAACATTTGAATCCAATAAGCTATCCTAATGGAGGCCATTGTCAATTTCTATAAAATCCATCTGGTTCACTAATGTCCTTTAGAAAAAGGTATCAGCCATCCTGTCCTGATCTGACCTACATGTGACTCCACACCCACAGCAGAATTATTCTCTGGACAACTAGGGATGGGTGATAAAAGCTGGCCTAATCAACAACACCCACATCCTATAAAGGATTTTTTTTTTAAATCTATTCAAAGTTGTTGTGATCCAATTCATTTTGGCACCAGCATGATAGATAATTCCAGCTACTATGACAGTTCAGTAATGACTTTGTTCGTCAACAATGCGATCTTTTCCCTCACTTGGACTACCTCCTTTGAATCTGTAATGTTGTTATTTTAAGGGGAGTGTATCCACTACATCACATTATGAACATCATGTACAGCCAAAGACATTTTTTCCAGATGTATTTGCATGAATTGTTTTTTAAGATTCTAGTAGATTCTGTAAGTCATCTTGAACACTTTATGGGAGGTAACATAGTATTGTATTTAACTTTCCAAGCACCTCGTATTGTCTAATCTGATTACTAGAGAGATGACTTGAATTTCAATTTATGACTCCTTCTCAAATTGCTCTGTTTTTTTATTTCTTCATCTATTGTAAGATACTTATTCCCTGTTGTGATATTATGTCAACCTGTAAAGCATGATCTATTTCCTGATGTTCTTTCCCTATTGCTGCTTATTTCACATAACTCACTGCTTATTTCACATAACGGAGGTTTTTTTTATTTGTTAAGATCTATGAATTTTAGTTTTAATAGTTCCTCAGAGACAGATAATACTACTAATACCTTGTTTCTAGCTACAAAATTCTGAACTGCCTTTTTAACTGCTGTAATTTTCATTTTTTGTTGAGGATTCTTTAAATGCTTTTTGGCTAACTCACAAATTTTCATTAGTTTTTGATATTTGGTCAGAAGTGTAGTTTTTGAATTTTGATTTAAGTAACTTAAAGGATCCTTCCACCTCCTGTCCATAGATCAGTTCAAAAGGATTGAATCTCATGGACTCACTAGGGGCATCATTAATGATAAAAAATAACAAGAGAATTCCTTTACCCCAATCATTAGGACATTCCTGACAATATGATCCAATAAAGTTTTTTAAAATATTTAATGCTTGATGCAAACTTTCTAATTTTCCTAACTATTCATTACATCATCAAATATTTGCGAGATAAAATTTGAACTCTGACCAAATTGTATTCCTTTGGGTAATCCATATCTTATTTTAAAAATGTGCTAAATTTTCCTTTTTTGCTGTAATTTTCCCCAAACATATCGCTTTAGGAAATCCTGTTCATCCAGTATTGTTAAAAGATATTGATTCCCATTTTTGGTTTTAGGTCAGGGTCCTTCACAATTTGTTATGTCCGTGCTAAATTGTTCTTTGAAAGTTTGTACCATAAGCAAAGGTACGCATTATCGTTTCTCTACTACCTGGCATATATAGCATGTCTGGCAAAATTTATCCACAATCTTATGTAACCCTGGCCAATAAAATTGTTGTAATATTTTAGCTTGTGCTTCCTATTACTTAAGTGACCTGCTATTGGAATTTTGTGAACCAGTCAAACATTTGTTATATTATTCAGATGGAAATACCACCTAATGAGATACTGTCCTTTCCTCGTTGGTGAGTATCAGAAATAATTTCTGTTACCTCATGAATATTTTATCTTTCAAACAACAACACTCAGGCATTAATTCAATTTTCAAGTAGGCTATTATGACTCCAACTGATGTAAAAGTCACATCTCAGAATGAAATCTGGCTTGGTAGAACACATTTTATTGTTTAATTAATTAAAGTTGTGATTAGTCACTGAGCAATATTCACATGAGGGCGCCTTTTGTATTAGGAGAAAGTGAGGTCTGCAGATACTGGAGATCAGAGCTGAAAATGTGTTGCTGGAAAAGCGCAGCAGGTCAGGCAGCATCCAGGGAACAGGAGAATCGACGTTTCGAGCATAAGCCCTTCTTCAGGAAT